>NW_020172589.1:1880213-1979334 GCF_003031525.2 Neophocaena asiaeorientalis asiaeorientalis
CTGGAAGAAATGGACAAATTCTTAGAAATGCACAACCTGCCAAGACTGAACCAGGAAGAAATAGAAAATATGAACAGACCAATCACAAGCACTGAAATTGAAACTGCGATTAAAAATCTTCCAGCAAACAAAAGCCCAAACCAGATGACTTCACAGGCGAATTCTATCAAACATTTAGAGAAGAGCTAACACCTATCCTTCTCAAACTCTTCCAAAACATAGCACAGGGAGGAGCACTCCCAAATTCATTCTACGAGGCCACCATCACCCTGATACCGAAACCAAACCAAGATGTCACAAAGAAAAAACTACAGGCCAATATCACTGATGAACATAGATGCAAAAATCCTCAACAAAATACTAGCAAACAGAATCCAACAGCACATGAAAAGGATCATACATCATGATCAAGTGGGGTTTATTCCAGGAATGCAAGGATTCTCAATATATGCAGATCAATGAATGTGATACACCATATTCACAAATTGAACAAGAAAAGCCATATGATCATCTCATTAGATGCAGAGAAAGCTTTTGACAAAATTCAACACCAATTTATGATAAAAACCCTGCAGAAAGTAGGCATAGAGGGAACTTTCCTCAACATAATAAAGGCCATATATGACAAACCCACAGCCAACATCATCCTCAATGGTGAAAAACAGAAACCATTTCCACTAAGAGATAAAGAAGATGTGGCACATATATACAATGGAATATTACTCAGCCATAAAAGTAAACGAAATTGAACTATTTGTAGTGAGGTGGATCGACCTAGAGTCTGTCATACTGAGTGAAGTGAGTCAGAAAGAGGAAAACAAATACTGTATGGTAACACCTATATATGGAATCTAGGGGAAAAAAAAAAAGGTCATGAAGAACCTAGGGGTAAGACAGGAATCAAGACACAGACCTACTAGAGAATTGACTTGAGGATATGGGAAGGGGGAAGGGTAAGCTGTGACAAAGTGAGAGAGTGGCATGGACATATATACACTACCGAATGTAAAATAGATAGCTAGTGGGAAGCAGCCGCATAGCACAGGGAGATCAGCTTGGTGGTTTGTGACCACCTAGAGGGGTGGGATAGGGAGGGTTGGAGGGAGGGAGACGCAGGAGGGAAGAGATATGGGAACATATGTATATGTTTAACTGATTCACTTTGTTATAAAGCAGAAACTAACACACAATTGTAAAGCAATTATACTCCAATAAAGATGTTTAAAAAAAAATGGTTGCTTGCTTAAGTGTATTTTGGAAGCAATATTCATTTCTATGGTATTGCTGTCCAAGAATCTGGAAAGAGTCCAGTAACACCATAAGACAATAATGTGAGATTTGACCTATTTGAGGAGGGGTGGGGGGCGGATTCCAGCAGAAGGTCAATTGATCTGATACCTGCATAAGAAGCTAACCAGGCCAGGGGGCCTAGAAAGCCCATTGTGACAAAACAGAGGAGGTTTAAAATGCAAAGTTGACTTCTTATATATGTAGATATCAAAAATTTTTTAAATGGCATTAAGCTCAGTTACTTGGGCTTCCTTTAATTTATGCAGAAACAATATATGCTAACTCATTTGATCTTGATGGGAACTCTGTAATCATTAATAAGAGCCATTTTATAGATCAGTATGTGAGTTCAGACTTGTTAACTGGCTTGTCCAAGGGACAGAATCTGGAGTAAAAACTATGGTCTCTGATCCCTAGCGCAGGACTTTTTCTCCTTAACTACTGTCACTGCCCCTGCAGTTTGCAAAACCCATTTGTCTCTGCTCAACAGGCAGACCAAGTGTGACTTTTTTCTTGAGGCCTTCTCAGTCCTTTTTGACCCACAATCAAATATAACTAGAGGAAAAAAATGGTATCTTACAAACCAGAAAAATACCTGTAACATAGATGACAGATAGGAAAGGGTCACCATAAAAAGAGCTCATAAAATTGATGGGAAAAAAAAAATGAGAATCCAGTTAACAAATAAATAAAATTCTTGAAAAAGAACTACAAGGGGCTAAACAAATACAAAATAAAATGTCAACCTTTGCTAGTAATCAAAGTGCAAACAAAAGGGATAACTTTTACCCATTAAGCTAGTATTCTTTAATATATAACAAAAGGAAGAGCTGTCAAAGTTGCCACAAAAATGGCATTAATGGGCTTCCCTGGTGGCGCAGTGCTTGAGAGTCCGCCTGCCGATGCAGGGGACACGGGTTCGTGTCCCGGTCCGGGAAGATCCCACATGCCGCAGAGCGGCTGGGCCCGTGAGCCATGGCCGCTGAGCCCGCGCGTCCAGAGCCTGTGCTCTGCAACGGGAGAGGCCACAACAGTGAGAGGCCCACGTACGGAAAAAAAAAAAAGAAAAATGGCATTAATGTACACTGTTGGTGGGAGCACAATAAAAATAGCGAACAGTTACACAGAATGTGCAGTACCTTCCATATATCGCCTCAACTCTATAAAGTAGGTACATTGTGATTCCTGTATTAGAGATGAGGATGCTGAGGCACAGAATGTTTAAGTAACTTTCCTAGACCCAAATAAAGTAATACAACCATACTGATGATTACTGAGACTCTTTACAAGAAAATTTAAAGTATCAAAATTTGACCTAGTATCGATATAATAACTTACTGAAAAGATTTATGGACGAATGTATTCAAGACAGTGTTAGCATTCAGATTGTTCCTGATTTTTCTCACTGTTATAAATGTGAATAGTAAAATGAAAGCGGGAAAACTTGGAATAATAAGAGAGGAACTGTTAAATAATTACAGTCTATCTGAACGGCAGAATATCATTCACCCCTCCAAAATAATATGAGTAATAAATTGTTGATCGACATAAGAAAATGTTTTGGAATATTACTGAAAATGTTAAGGGAGAAAAATAATACAAAATCATATACAGTATAATGACTCCAACTTTGTTTTGAAAAAGTAGTCAGTAAATATGTGAATGCAGCTTCAAAGACAGATACATCATCCTTGGCTTGGAGAAGAGAAACGTATGTATACATGTATAAATAAGAATATGGTACATCTCCTTTGAAGGAGCAACACAAAATTTACTGATTTAAGAACACTAGGGAGAATCTTATTTTAAAAAGAGAATTGTGATTTATATTATATTATTATCTTCGTAAAATAGTTCAGAGTTTACAAATTGGAGGAACCTAAACTGTTACTTTACACTTAAATCTTTTAAAAATGAATCACATCCATGAAGCTTTTTCAGTATTACATGAACAAAACTTAACTAAATCTGAACTACTTGGCCAGAACCCTGCTCTTCAGGTTTGGCCAGTCTCCTTGACCAGCTGGGGTTAGGTCCAGCTGACCCTCTGAACCCAGGAAGTGAGATTTAGGTGTCCTGTTGACTCCTTAAAGTATAAGAGTTTAGTAGAAAGAGCCTCACCCGCTGGTCCACCCAAAGGAAAACCTGCAGCCATCTCCAAACTCTAAGAATCTTCCTTCCTCTCCTGAGCCTGTATGGTCCCCTGAGATTCAAAGCTAGCTACTGTCAACCCTATTTCTCTTCTTCTACTCAAGGCCTGAATATAATCCCCATTCCTCAGAATGATCCTCACTGGGTTTGGAGACTGCACCGTCCTAATGCAGTACTAACAGAGCCTGGCCTGGTTCAGACCCTAACCACAGAGATCAAGATCCAGCGAGACCCAAGTTCCTAGGATGTGGTGAAGGAATCCTAAATCTCCACTTTCTCCTGCCCACCCTCACAATGAATGCAGGTTATACATTTGGTCCAGTTACCTTGTCTATGTATCTCCACTTTCTCAGCTGAAAAATAGCTATAACAGTAATATTTATCTTGTTAGAAATATGCCATTAAAAAGTTTTTAGCACATAGGCACCAGGTCCATAAATGCTAACTACTATTATGGTAATGAGGAGGTAATGATCACCAAGAAGAGCTGGCCAATTCCCAGTCAGAGCAAGTACAGAAATTTAGCCAGACTGTAAACTCTTGGCTGTTTTAACCCATTATTTTATCTTCAGTACGTATAGTATAGTGAAGGCACATAGTTGACCCTTGAAAAAATATAGATAATTGAATAAGTAAATGGATTTGGCAAATCCCTTCCAGCTGCCCAGATTTTAGGCGTCCCTGAGGAGTAGTGAGCTCTCACATATCTGGATCAAGACCATGGGATGTCTGGGAGGGGTATCTTGGTTTCCTAGCTGCTTCCAGAACTGGTGTCTAGGTGTACTCTTCCTCAAGTGGCTGCCTTTTTTCCTAGATCTCTATATAACTCTAGGCAGAACTAAAAGTTCCAGTTAAAACTGAAATTTGTGCAAACACTGTCTGAGGTCACTCCCTCAGTTTGGGCAAAACAAGCTGGCACTGTTAGAATTGGAAGTCTGGCAGTGCAGGCACATCCTGCCAGACTCTTGTCAGTGGAGGAGAGATTATATGAATTGCTCTGATTCAAGAAGCCACTCCCTGTAACAACCATCTGAGAAGTCCTGCAGCTTCTCTGTATGGGATGAACCTCATTAAACTCCATGAGGCAACAGCCACAGATTCAAGCAATCAAAATCTTAGGTTTATACAGCAGAGTGCAAGGGAGGGACTGTACATGGGTGGAGAAAGCTGCTTCTAAAAGTACCTTCTCTAGCCACCTCCTCCTTGCCTAATTCTCATCTGCCCTTCTATCTCTTAGAATAAGAAATTCAGTAGCACAGACAGGTCCCCGTGTGCCTGGACAGGAAATCTCAGAAATTGGGTTTCTATTTTTTGATTCCCAGAAGACAAGCAATGCTACCACCTTAGCATTCCTAATTACCTAATATGCCATATTGTTTGTATTATGGACACAGATTTTAATGGGTATTCTTCAAAAGCAATTTGGCCCATTGGTTTTCAATGTTTAGTCCCTTGAACTGTATATACAGGAATAACCTAGGCAGCTGATTAAAAATTCAAATTCCTTGTCTCAAAACCCAGATATTTCAATTCAGTAGAGCTTAGATGGGGCCCAGGTATTTCCTTCCTTTCCTCCTTCCTCCCTTCCTTTTTTGTCTTTTTTTTTAAAAAAAAAACTAAGTTAGAAGATGATGTTCAGTCAGGGCTGAAAGTCACAGATCTTCCAAATTCTAATTTCTGGTTTAACTCTTGAATCCTCTCCAAAATAGTCACATCAAATGATTATCAAATCCATGTTTGAAAACTACTAGTGATGGGAAGCTTGACTTCTAGAAGTAAACCATCTTTTTACATAGTTATCCAGCTCATCATAATTTTATACTTTCAGTCTAGTTTTATCCCTCTTGGGACCTTGAAAAGTAAGTACAATCCTTCTTTCACATCCCAAGTTTCTTTGTTTGACATGGCTTTTTGTACAAAAATTAAAGGAGTATTCATAATTCAGTCTTCCACAAATTATGTTCCTGAGCACAGCGCTGCTAGGATGTGTTCCATGAAAAAGGTGGTCTGTTGTCAAAGAAATTTGCTGCTTATCAAACACATAGGCTACATTCAGTGGTAGCAAATACATGCTATACAAGCAGAAGAAAGATGGTGATCCCCTCACACATGCACTGGAGGGGATTTTCACACTGGATGAAAGGACTAACTTTAATCTATGATCTCTACTCCCTTCATCACTGCTATCTTTATGAAGAGGATAGAGTAATTCCTTCTTGCTCACAATACCCCAGTCCCTTTTGAAACCTCATAGAAAAGCAGGGAAAAGTGAGCACTCTGTGTGTAATTCATCCCCAGTCATCAAGAGTCAGCCCTAGGTCACACCCCATCAGGAGGGTTTGTCAATTAGTCATGATCTTGAGGGATGGGCCGGGTCTGTCTACTCCCAATATAATTCACTTAGTTCTCATCAATGGCAATAGAAGAATTCACCCTTCAATTAGTAAAGGCTCAGCAGATTTCAGATGAAAGAGGATCAGAAGTCAAGGAGGTCCACACCTACTCTTTCCCAGACACTTGGGAAACTGACCTAGTTTTGTTTTATACCTTGTATACACCTTTTGGTAGTGTTAAATAAATTGTTTAAAAATGTGCACGTGTTATGACAACCTGTTTCATCAACTGCTACTGTTTTCTCACACATTATTATAATCCTACAGCAATCACATACATATTTTACATAGCTGTAATCATAGTGCACATATAATTTTGTGCTCTTTATTTCACATATGTTGTACACATCTTTCATATTTTTATGGTATTCCTATTTATCATACAATATACATTCGGGAAGTTCACACTAAGTTCCTTAACATTTCCCCAACTTTGTGATTTGAACTTACTTCAAATATTCACTATGATAGAGTTTTAATCATTTTTGTACATAAGAATTTTTCCTTGTCTTTAACCCTTTTCTAAGTGTGGATTTTTATGAGTGGGATTATTGACCCAAAAAGCATAAACAATTTAAGGCAAACTAATCTTTTATAATGTTACACTAATTTATAATGATGCCAACAGGTATTAGAATTAATGTTTTAGAATACACATTTCATTACAAATTTACCACTACAGTACAATATATTTTTCTTCTACATTCATCTACATATACAGAGCTTTTACAAAACTTTTAGAGAGAAGTAATGTACCTCTAGAATTTCTTTTCAAACATCACAGTACATATTCATACAGAAATGAAATTCTCAAGTCTTTAAAAATATTTCTCAAAAACCATGCAAAATTTGTATGATTTAAATTAGGTGTTGTGGTGGCAGAATTCTAAGAAGGCCCCAAGATTCCTGCCCTCTGTTGTACATACCTGGTGAGTGCCCTTGAGTGTGGCAGGTCCTATAAATATGAGAGCAAACAACCACCAAGATTAGGCTATGTTATATGACAAAGTAAAGGAATTTTGCAGGTGTAATTAAGTTCCCTGATCTATTAACTCTAAGTTAATTAAAAGGTAGATAACTAGGTAGGCCTGACTTAATCAGGCGAGCCCTTGAAAGGTAGTCTAGCAAAAGGTCAGAGACATAAGGTCAGAAAGTTTCAAAGCAGTAACATACACATTTCTGCAGGTCTTGGAGAATAATACTGCCATATTTTGAAGAGGACCATGTCTCAGGTAATAAAACGTGACCTCTAGGAGCTGAGGGCCTCAGTTCAACAGCTGTGAGGAACAAAATTCTGTCAATAACCAGTGATTTGGGAATAAACCCAGGGCCTCAGATGAGATTTAAACATCAACTGACATCTTGATTTCATCCTGTTGAGACCCTGAACATAGGACCCAACTAACCCTTGTCTGGATTCCTAACACAAAGAAACCGTGAGATAATAAATTCATGTCATTTTAAGGCAGTAAGTTGGTGATAATTTGTTACTCAGTGAAAGAAAACTGACACATTAAATACTAAAGGTAAAAAAATCTTACAAGGCTTCCCTGGTGGCGCAGTGGTTGGGAGTCCGCCTGCCGATGCAGGGGGCACGGGTTCGTGCCCTGGTCCGGGAGGATCCCACGCGCCGCGGAGCGGCTCAGCCTGTGAGCCATGGCTACTGAGCCTGCGGGTCCGGAGCCTGTGCTCCGCGACGGGAGGGGCCGCAGCAGTGAGAGGCCCGCGTACCGCAAAAAACAAAACAAAACAAAAAATCTTACAATAATCAAAGAAGCCAACCAACATTAGAGAAAGAATAAAATAAAATAAAGCATTAACTGCAAAGGGACGAGTTGGAGCTAATAAATATCCCAAATTAATGTAATGTTTTGAAGAAGTCTAAGTCATGATGACCAAATAAAAAGAAGTAGTTATAGATGGTTTCATTCTCCAGATTAGACAAAACAAAAAAATGCCAATAAGAATGGTCTCTTTGGGCTTCCCTGGTGGCGCAGTGGTTGAGAGTCCGCCTGCCGATGCAGGGCACACGGGTTCGTGCCCATTTTCCTATAAAATTAAGTTTAAAATATATTTTATATGAGCATAAATAGATAATTTTATGGTTAATAATGTTTGAAATTATATTAGGAAATAACTAATGGCATAAAAAAAACCTTTCTCCTCACACAAAATTTTAAATATAAAATCAAAAAAGGAGATCATCTGTGCACTAATAGTCAATCAATATAAATAAATCCAAGGAAGTAAGCAAAAAGATAACAAATATCAAATTATGAAAAATTATTCAGTGAATATAAAGGGTAAATATTCCTGATCAAAGGCAAGCAGTTTCCAACTGCACCTGAAAAGAAATTTAGTAACACTGATTTTAAGAGACATTTCTAAAACAAAATTAAAAATTAATTAACTACTATTTAATTAATTTAAAAGGCCGGGGGTGGGGGTGGGGTGGGGAAAATGTTTTTAAATAATGTTTAAACAAAAGAAGAACAAGGTTGCCAATATCAACCTCAGAAAAAAAATATATGAGAAAATTAAAACATAGTAAGCAAGTTTCAGAGGCTTATTTTATAATAATTAAAGTTATAATAATTTTAAAATATACAAAAACATTATGAATGAAAGGAATTATAAAGTGTAATATGTTATACATATTTTTAAGTGATTAAAAACAAATATAATGTTTTATGTTAATGCAAGAAATGAATCTATTGCAGATGAAACAGAAATTTGTGACAAAAGCAGACCACTGAAAAATATTTAAAATAATAAAAATTTAAATCCTACATACTAGTATTTATAGAATCTGGTCAAAGAATTACTTAGAGCAAAAAATAAAATAAAACTGCACTATAAGAAAATCAATTACATAAAAGTTACGTAATTGTTATGTAATAAGAAAAGTTGTTATGTAATAAGAAATTAGAAGCACATTTAAATTAATCAAGCCCAGCTCCTTAAATATTACTAGCAATATAGACCAAAAAAATCATGGAATCTAATCAAGAAAAAAGCAGTAGCATAAACTTTGTAATATGGGAGAATACATTAGTAAAATGGTCATTTAAAGGAGTATGAGTTTTTTAAATAGTGCCATCAACATGAATGACTTTATATCAAAACTTTCAAAATATCAAAAATACAATGCTAGAAGAAAACTGAACAAGGCTGAAAATAATAATAAAGGAAATGTAACTTTATCAAGATGATTTTCTTTTCTTCTTTATGTTTTATGATAGAGGCAGTAGTCATATTTAAAGACCTTCCTAAATTAATAAAAGGGCCTTTTTGTGTTAAGCTTCTTACATGGTTTATACTTTTCTTAAAACTCTTACTTATACGTACACTTTTTTCGTACAAAAGAATTTTCATTATTCCCTCCTGTGTGTGTGTTTAGACTTAGCACCAAATAAGGATACTCCAACATCCTCAGTGTGATACTAGTAAAGCTCTCAGAATCGCACTGAGAACACTGAAGTGTCCTCACTTCTTCTATGAAGTGTATTTTGGTAGAGGATAGATTTTTATAAGGTCAGATATATGTTAGGCAGTCATTAAAAAAAGCTTCCTTCAAACAACCTAAGCATCCATCAACGGATGGATATGGAAGATGTGTACATCTCCTCCTTTCTCACTCTCTCACTCTCTCTGTCTGTCTCTCTCCTACAATTTGCTCCTCATCATGTGAAGAATACCACACTGATGCTTACCTAGCAGCTGATGAGGGGAAGAAATACAGACCTGGCATATAAGGAACAGGCTTGCAAAATGATTAAGAGCTCTGGATCTGGACTACCTGCACTCAACTCCTAAACATCTACTGTGAACTTGGGCAAATTGTGTAAGTCTCTCTGCCTCAAATATAAAATATAAAAAAAAAAAGAAGAAGAAGAAGAAGAAAATAATAGTAGCTCCCTCACAGAAATGTTATATCACATGAGCTAACATATGTAAGCATGTAGAAGGGAGGGTGACACAGCTAATAATGTTCAGAGTGTTAGCAATTACTGATATTATAGCATAAGTAGTATTTGAATGTATGTTGAATAAAATGTCCATAGCTAAGTATAATCTACATACCCTAGGCTTCACCAGGTTGTGACAATAAAGTGAGGGTATACTTCCTTTTCATAACCAAATTGTCACGGGATTAATGATCCTCTGGTCAAAAATCATCCATCCTTACAGGTCCCTCAAGTATTTCCCAGATTTTCCCCATTCCTGCTATTTATGTAGTTAGGAAATAGAACTTCTAGTTCATCTGCCCTCAGCTCTTTATCAAGCTCCCATTCTAAAGTCTCTGTTGCTGGTGACCCTTGGAACTTAATATTTTGTTGGTTACATTGTTGTCCCGAGGAGATCAGCATTGCTACTCTCTTTGCTATCAGCTGGAGAAGGTGGTTTCCCCAAACTGTTATGCCTTTGCTATTCAAAACATCCCTGAACAAAGGCTCTACTTTTTGACTGGAATTTACTGAAGCTTTGTGAATAATGAAAGGAAGGTAAAATACTGAGAATAACTTTAAAAGGCTTTTTGCATGGCTGGTTCCTCTTAATTTAAGGGTCATTTCCCCAGAGCGACCTTCCCAGATTATTTTCCCCTAACACATTTTCCTATGCAATTATCTTCTCCTCCTCCCTCCTCCTTCTTTTTATTCATTACCAGAACCTGAAATTATCTTATATATTTGTTTACTTGTTTATTTATTCCCTTGTTTTAGAAAAGAAGTGCTTGTTCATTCCTGAGTTCTTGGAACCTAGAACATGGCATGTCTCACTGTAGGAAAACAACACACGTTTGTCATAAAAAATGATGAGTGAATGAATAAATAAATGAATGCACAGAACCAGACCTTCCTTAGGGTGTAGCTAATTTTTGTTCATTTTTTACATATCAACTTGCACATGACTTCCTCAGGCAAGGTCCTCCATGACCCACTACACAGGATGAACACTCCCTGCTACATGATCCTTCTGTACCCTTTATTTATCTAAAATCATTCATTTCATTATCTGTCCTCCCTGCTTGATTGTCAGGTCAAGAATTACGTCTGTTTCATCTCATAATGGGTCCCCAACTCCTAGACAAGTGCATCCCATACAGTTGGTATTTAACAAAACTTTTCCAAAAAACAACTATTAAAAGATTATTCAACTTGATGAAATAACATACAATTAAGAAGTAGCCTTCTTATTTAATGGAAAACACAAAATTGAAACTATGTGAAGAAATCATTCTAATATAAAGGTGACCTGCCCAAATTTTTACAAATTGCTGTTTTCTTTCTTGACTCTTAACATCTCTCACTCATGAGTCATTCTGTTCCCACCACGAATAAATATTACAAATTCTTTCACTGCCATTATAAAGAACCTTTCAGAATACCACTCAACAATAAATGCATCATTTAACCAATAAAGTACTAATACCTGCCATTAACAAATCTAATGACTAAGGAAATAGTTTCCCAATGTATACTTTCACATTATTCTGTAAGGGGGAAAAATTGTAATGGTCAGTGCTCCTATTTGTTACATTTGGTGTCATCAGAAGAGAACCACATTCAAAGTGACGTGTTTGGGAGTCAACCTGCTTAAGGATTCTCAGTCCTCAGGAATGTGAAGGTGGTAGCATATTCCTACCCAAATTTCCATGGCCAAAGCAGTAAAACAGTCACTCAGCTATTTTAAACAGTCACTCGGCTATTTTCATGCTTAGGCTTTTTTTTTTTTTTTTTTTTTTGGCTGGGTTGGGTCTTTGTTGCTGTGCACCGGCTTTCTCTAGTTGCGGTGAGCGGGGGCCCCTCTTGGTTGTGGTGCGCGGGCTTCTCATTGCAGTGGCTCCTCTTGTTGCAGAGCACAGGCTCTAGGCGCTCAGGCTTCAGTAGCTGTGGTATGCGGGCTCAGTAGTTGTGGCGCACGGGCTTAGTTGCTCCATGGCACGTGGGATCGTCCCTGACCAGGGCTCAAATCCATGTCCTCTGCATTGGCAGGTGGATTCTTAACCACTGCTCCACCAGGGAAGTCCTGCTTAGGCCTTTTTTTTGTATTGTTTTTTGTTTTTCATGCTTAGGCTTTAAACACTACCTTTCACATATGTTCACACAACAGCAAAAAACACCATTTAATTAAAGAAAAAAAATCACAATTTAAATAAAACTTAAATATACAAGTATATAAAAACACTATTATACTATTTAATTTTATGGCAAAATCTCTCAGCCTAGAAGCACACTTTTTTTCTGCTTTGGAAAAAAATATGTATTTTTTACAGTGCCGCAGTTTCCTCATTTGTAAAATGGATATAATAATGGCCATAGAGTTCAGAGAATTGCTTTATGGTTTAAGGGAGTTAGTAATCATGAAAACAATAATTATAGCTCCCAATTATGGTTTAAGGGAGTTAGTAATTATGAAAACAATGATTATAGCTCCCATTTATGGTTTACCATGTGCCAAGTATTGTGTTAAATATTTTATCTAGATAACCTAAATAAATTGTACAAAAACCTTATTTTATTGATAGAGTTCAAATGAATAAATAAGGAACCAAGACACAAGAGATTAAATAACATGTCAGTGAGAACTGTCATAGTGTAAAACTCTAGTTGGCACCACTGATGTTGTAGTCTATATGTATGGCAATCCCTGGAATCACATACTCTGAGTGCCAGAGCCAGGATTAAGTATGGGGACAGATGGTTACCAGACTTACTGTGGTGAGCATTTTGTAATGTATCTGAATGTCAGATCACTATGTTGTTCACCTGAAACTGACATAATGTTGTATGTCAACTACACTTCAATAAATAAAAGAGCTCTTAAACATAACACTCTACCACTTGGTTAACTATAAAGTACAATACTAATGCAACAATATTAGCTACTATCTCCATAAATGATTATAAATATTAAAATAATTTTATTTTGAATGTCTTGTTTAGACTTTCAAAGTACACTAATTAAATGTATTTAAAAGAGAAAAATGGTTACAAAATTTACCAGAAATGAATTCAAGAGAAAGAGCATCTGATATGGGCTTGGAAGAAGCACAGGTTGACCCAATTAGGGTAGAAGAGCGTAGACCACTGGCTGAGTTTAAATTAGCATGATGGTACCATTCCCTTTCTCATTAACATCATGTAATGAGGTATAATTATGTTTTGTGTGTTCAGAATACAACAGATATAGAAGCAGCAATATCACATGTGCTTTATGCAAAGAAAAACTGAGATTCAAGTCATATCTTATAAGGATCCATTGTACTTTCTGAGCAAAGTTTTTAGTCCAAGTTTCAGGAAACTGGTGTGTATCTTAAAACAAATCTTAATACGAACTTAAAATCTCTTTTGTTTCCTTAAGAATAATACAGAATGATTTACTAATAATAACTAACAATACTTATACTTAGTGGGGGCTTACAATGTTCCAGGCTCTGTGCTAATAATGTCACATTGATGACCTAATCTAATCCTTCCAACCACTCTAACAGTTATTAATATTATTATAACTTCATTTTACAGATGCAGAAACTGAGGCATGAAAACATTATGTTGCTTGCCAAAGGTCATAAGCTAGATGTTCATTTTTGAAATGAACATCTTTACCAGTCTATGCCAAAGAGAAAAATAAGGCAATCATTTTAGGGAATAACAAGTTTCCAAAGGAGAAACTTCAGGTTCTTAGCTATTAAAAGT
Source organism: Neophocaena asiaeorientalis asiaeorientalis (assembly GCF_003031525.2). Lineage (NCBI taxonomy): Eukaryota > Metazoa > Chordata > Mammalia > Artiodactyla > Phocoenidae > Neophocaena > Neophocaena asiaeorientalis. The sequence continues at coordinate 1,893,748 of NW_020172589.1, forward strand.
AGTCCCAAAATTACCAGTTTGCTAAACACTTAACCTGTATTACCTCAACTCAGTGAGAAGTGTACTGTTTTTTTATTTCCAGTTTGTACTTTACAGAGAATTTAAGCAATTTGCCCAACTACACACAGTTAGTGATAGAACTGGAATTTGAACCCAGCTTTGCCTGATCTTAAAGTCACCTCTTATAACCATTATGTTTTGCTGACTCTCTCCACTCAATCTTATAGATGGTTCCACCGGCTGTCCCACCTATGCCCATGTGTCATTTCTTCTCTAGCCTCTTTACTGGTTGAGTACCATCACCTTCCTTGTTTTTCTCCCTATTCATCTAGCTTAATTCACTGAATGATTTTGGAAGAGGCTATAGACAAAATTTTATTCCTTGGTTTTTCTCATTCATAATTCCCAGAACCCACAAGCTTCTTCCATTTCTAGAAGCTTCAGTGAAAAGGAATAGAGAATCAAATCCTGACTCTGATTCTGGAAACTTCCTCCACAGACCAGGGAGGTGCAAACTCCAGAAATGATGTTCCTTCCTCACACAAGTGATCATCTCTGCTCAACTGTCCCATAATAGGGACTGTCACACAGGCAAGAGTCTCCAACCATCCACACATACGCACAGAGTGAGTTTTATTATTAATAACACGAGCAAGAACAATGACAACAATTAGCATTTATTAGAGTCTTCTATTTTTCTCAGTACTTGCTAAATGTTTCTTATACTTTACCCTATTTCATTCTCACTTCCACACCCTAAAGTAGGTATTACTATAACCACTTTGCAATTGATGAAACTAAAGTTCATGCAAATTAAGTAATTTTGTCACAAAGCCTGTAAGCTGACGTATGAACACTGGGCTTTCTGATTCCAAAGCCCTTGCTCTGAACCCGTGTCCCATATTACATCTGATCCCATCCCATCAAAATATAGTAATGTTTGAGCATAAATATAACACTGATGTATTAGTACAAACAAATGCACACACATAAAATCACCATATTTACACATTATGCAATTCCACACCTACAGGTATTTTCTCACAGTCTCTTTCAAGTTTCGCTTAGCAGCGCTGTGACCAAGCAAGCCATATGAATCCACAAATAGTATTGCTAGTCTGATGCAATTCAGTGGAAGCCCTACTATTATAATTAAACTGTCTGTGGCTTTTTACAGTTTACAAACATTTTATCTAGCTCTCACTTGATGTTCATATCGGTCATAAAATGTGCAATTATCTCATTTTGCAGAAGGGGGTACAGCTTCTGATAATTAGACAACAACCTGAAATTAGAGGCTAGCAGAGGAAAGAGTGGGGAATTTAATCTCAGCTCAAACTTTTCGTATCACTTCCCACTGCCTTTCTTCCTGTGTTTCATGGATTATTTCATCCTAAGCTATTCTCTTCACTCTGTAGTTGCTGATATTGGTCATCTTGTAGAGTCAAATATTTCCCAGATGGAAATCTCCAATCAATTGTATTACACCAGAATGCTTTTACCTGGATGGAGTACTTATTTCTTCCTCTAAGTATTTTACTTCCCAGTGAAATGCCCGCATACAGTCCAAAGTAAAATAAGTTAAATGGCCCCATGTCCTCTAATGCTGAGTCAGCTAAAGTGGGGTCTACGTGACTGAAGACAGTCTATCTCCAAAGGCAGACCTCTTTATCTTCTGGGTAGTCCCAGGGCTAAGAACCCAACAAGCCAGCACTTTGTCTGGGATGACTTCTGGCTTCTACACTGAAGCACTTTTGTTTGTGACCTCTGTTTTCTAAGTGGATGAGTAGTAAAGATAAAAGCCCTCTCCCATCTGAAACCCTGCATCTATAGTTATTCAATGCCTGCACATTTCCTGATTCTATACACTCATATGAATAGGACATTCAGCAATAATTCCAAGATAGGACTTCTTGTGAATTAATGTTAACTCCTACAAACCACTACCTGTAACCCCATAAAAAAACCTATGATCCCAATCCAGCTAAGAAAAGCCACTTATAGGATTTATAAGCAATTCCACAACACAGCGCTGCCAAGGCTGGTAAACAAGCTAGATAGCATGACCTGTTCTTTACGTCCCATAGGTCAAACCACCATATGGCCTGCCTACACTACTGCAATAGCCACCAAACTATTCTCGTATATAGTCTTGTACCCTTACAATCTAATCACCAAAGATCAGCCAATGTGATATTTGAAAACATAAATTATATTATGTCACTCCCCTTCTTGCCACCATCTTATGGTTTCTCCTCAGTCTTAGAATAAAATCCAAACTCCTTATAATGCTGGTTAGATTTTATTCAGAGAACATCCTCAGAGGGACTCTTGGTAAATTCAAGAAGATCATCAGTCTATGAACACTCAGCAGAGAAAATTTTTCCTGTAAAATATTTGAGTTCATGGGGAAAACCTGAGTGCTGCAAGACAAAGAGATCTTTACAATGAAAAGTGACAGATTGAGGGATAACCACCCAAAGAAAAAAACATGTTTCTAATGGGGATCTGAAGAAAAGCATTAAGAATCTATGCTGTACAATCCCACTACTGGGCATATACCCCAAGAAAACCATAATTCAAAAAGAGTCAAGTACCACAATGTTCATTGCAGCTCTATTTACAATAGCCAGGACATGGAAGCAACCTAAGTGTCCATCGACAGATGAATGGATAAAGGAGTTGTGGCACATATATACAATGGAATATTACTCAGCCATAAAAAGAAATGAAATTGAATTATTTGTTTTGAAGTTGATGGACCTAGAGTCTGTCATACTGAGTGAAGTAAGTCAGAAAGAGAAAAACAAATACCATATGCTAACACATATATATGGAATCTAAAAAAAAAAAAAAGGTTCTGAAGAACCTAGGGACAGGACAGGAATCAAGATGCAGACGTAGAGAATGGACTTGAGGACACGGGGAGAGGGAAAGGTAAGCTGGGACGAAGTGAGAGAGTGGCATGGACATATATACACTACCAAATGTAAAACTGATAGCTAGTGGGAAGCAACCACATAGCACAGGGAGATCAGCTCAGTGCTTTGTGACCACCTAGAGGGGTGGGATAGAGAGGATGGGAAGGAGGGAGATGCAAGGGGGAGGAGATATGGGGATATGTGTATATGTATAGCTGACTCACTTTGTTATAAAGCAGAAACTAACACACCATTGTAAAGCAATTATACTCCAATAAAGACGTTAAAAAAAAAAAAAAAAAGAATCTATGCTGTAGTTAGGTTTTTACCAAAAAGGATTATTTGGCTTGAAATCAAGCAATGGAGCTTTACTCAGTCATTTTTTATTTAAAAAAAATGTTTTAAAGATTCTTGGGATTATGGCATCTGTGAAGCTAAAATGGAAACTAAAAACCAGCTATTCAAAGACCTCTAATCCATGGATGAGGAAAGTAATTCCCAAAGGAGAATGAGCTGCCGAGGGTCTCATATGAGTTGGTGTCAGAGCAGGGCTAGAACCCATGACTCCACACTGCCTCAGCACTTTCAAACAATTAGTTACAGAGAACCAACTTCTTTTTATCTTCTTTCTCTTCTTTCTTCTTGTTCGTTTTCTATGCATCACAATGCTTTAAATTAAATGAAACATACACAGCCAACCCTCCATTTCTGTGGGGGATTGGTTCCAGGACTCCTCATGAAGACGAAAATCCACAGATAACTCAAGTCCCTTACCATGCATATGACAAATATGAGTCTACATTTCTCTACTGGTAGATTTAACAGACATAAAGCCACTCTGTAAGACTGATAAACAGCTGTTTAAATGCTTATTCCCAAACCTACAATTACCACATGCAGATCAGCAGCAGTTTGAGGACCAGAAGCAGACTGCACTTTGAGTAGCGATGTTCTACGTGTCGTGCCTAAGCCATCACCCTTCCAGGTTCACAAGATCCCTCTCAGTAGCAAGTTGGCACTCAACTTGCATAAACCGTTACAAACCAGGCTGTTGCCATCTCCAGATGCAAACCTTGTTCCTTAGAAATTAATCTCATCGTGAACTCACTTCCTCTGAGGAGAAATCCTGAACCTAGAAGTGACTTCAGGTATAGGAGAGAAGGCCCCTCATGCTGAGCATTTTGATCATCTTTAAAAAGACTCAGAATGACCGATGTTAAAGGACATACCAAGAATTTCTTCAGACATTTATTTCCCAAAGAAGATCACTGAGGAACATATGATCGTTTTTCCAAAACTGCCCTGTGGCATTTTCCTGTTCCTACCAACACTTCTCAATCTGTCTTGTTTCATTTTTTTCCACATAACCATTCAGTCTTCAACATATTATATTTTATTTGTTTTCTTATATCCTCCAATAATAGCAATATACATAAGTAAATTCATCAGTTGCTATCCTAAGTGCTTTATGCACATTCATTCATTTAATCCTTAGAACTGTGAAGTAAACACTATTACTATCCTTATTGCAGATATGGGGCATAGAGAGAAAATGGATGGGTTCAATTTTGAACTTGGTGAGATTAAAACACCTGTAAGATACTCATGCATAGATATCCAGCAGGCTGCTGTATGTGATCCTGGAACTCAGGAGAGCAATGCCATTTGAATTAGACATTAGAATCCTTAGTCATTTGCATATGCAAATTAGGGCAGCAGACCTGGAGGAGATCTCTTAGGATCATTTGCAGAGTTCAAAAGGGGGCCAGACCTCCAAAGAGCACCAGATACACCATGATCTGTCATTAACAGCATCACATAAGTACAGTTACTAGATCCTGTGTAACTGAACTGCTACTGAGAGCATCTCCCTTTATAAAGAAAAAGGGGCCTAGATTCCACAATCTTTTGCCTTCAAAAAAGGACAGAGACAAATTATATTAGAACATGATGTCAATGACTATGCTTGACAGAAACAGTGTATCTGTGGGAACAATGAAGAATGGCATGGAAATCAATAACAACAGGGCAAACACTCCATCAGCCTGCAGCCTTCTGAAGGATTCCCATTGGAGGCAATGAGGAGACTTGTTCTTTGTGGTTGAAGGAGATGAAACTAGGACAAGTGGGTGAAAGCTACAGAGAAACATGTTTCAGCTTGTTTAAAGAAGTGTTTCCCATAGCTCGAGCTCTCAAGGTGGACCTGATTGCCTGTCAGCAGTCACTATTGGGTAAAGGCCAGGTTCCAGTTGAGGGTTAGACAGGATGGGTCCTCTCTGTACCCATGAGAAATGCTCACAGCCTTTCCCACGGTTGTGAGGACAGAATGGGTACTTTTCCTGGTTGGGCAAGAACTATGGGACAATAGCTCTGTGGTTCTCTGACAGCTCTCCTTGACAGTGACGTGGGTTGTGAAAAGGCCAACAATAGTGCTCACCGAGCAATGGCTCTTTGAGTCCTGTTGAGCAGTACCATAAGTCTCTTCCCAACATGTAGTAGGAAAACTCTAGTTGCAAGTCTCTCTTGCATCCTGGAATTCACTAAAAGGCAGACTCACAGAAATCTCCCAGCTGGAATGACCTCAAAGTTCTAGCTGAGCTCCCACCCACATAGGAATCTCCCTTGCAGCATCCCTGACAAATGCTGTTTACATACCTTCCATGATGAGGAGCTTTCTGCTTCACAAGGTACCTGCCCATGGTTCAGTAGTTCTCACTGTTGTTGATAAAAATAAAAACAATAGCTAACATTTATGCAGTTCTCACTATGTGCCAAACTATGCTGGATACTTTCCATGCATTGAACTATTAATCCTTGCCACAAACTTATTAAACAGATGAGGAAATTATAATGGTAAGAATCACAATGTTAAGAATGTTTCCAAGTCCATGAAAAGTGATAGAGCTAGTTTCAAAGAATATGATTTTCACAAACTTCAATCACTCATCTATCGCTTCATTTGTACATGTCTGAAAATTCACCCTTGCTGTTATGCACCAAAAATTTCTCTTTAAATGATTTTGTTTCATTTTTTTAAAAAGTAAAATATCTACTTTAACCACTTCTTATATATCTGAAATCACAAAATTTGTCTACTAATCATGTATTTTCCCTAGTATGTATTAAAATAAACTCAGAACTAATGAAAATTTTCAAAATGTTCAATCATGTCCTAAATAAAAATATCTTTCTTAGCACCATTTTGTGCTAAGAAAATACACTGTATTTTGGTAAACACTGTTCTAGGCTATGTTACTTCTCTTTTTGTAAATATGTATTTTTGAATCAAAAACTTGATTTTTGCAATTATTTTTCACTGCTGGTATTAACTCTGCCCTGTGAACTTGCAGAGAAAAAGTCTTGGCAATCTTGTCTTTAAGACTGGTTTTCAAGCATCTGAGAAGATTATATCTCCCTGAAGTCTTCTCCAAGTTGGTCATTTCCTGTTCCTCCAACTCTTGGACAGGGTTTCTAGCTTCCTCTAGACCCTCTTAGGCTGGTCACTCTTGCTTGAACTACCCTATTTTGTAAAACAGCCACAGTTGTTATTATATAAGGGCATATACAACCCTAGATGTAGAGCCCAGAATCTTTACACCTATATCCAGTAGCTGCTTCTGTACTCAGGTTCAGATCTACCCAGGGCTGGGGACGGAATACATACCCAGCTGGAAAGAACATGGTCCCAGCCCGGAAGACATGAACTATTTCACAGCTCTGCCTACCCTTTGGCAATCACTTGATTTATAGGAGTCTGAGTTTACTCAATGGAGAAATGAATATGTCTTGTCTTGCCAGCCTCCCAGCATGGTTGTGGAGATAAAATGGATAAGTGACATGTAGATGTTTGTAAACTATGAAGAGTTACAGACATTAGTTATCATTAAAGTAGACCACACGGCCTCAGTACACCATTACTTAACCCTATGAGTGACCTTTGAACCCAGGCCACCTTATAGATCTTTTAGAAAATATAAAGTTCAAGAAAGCATATGTGGACAACACTTGATAGTCAAGTAAGTCACCATGTGAGGGATTGTTATATGCTAGTCACTGTTCCAGGCCTGGGATATAGTGTTGAATATAGGAGACAAGTAGGGTTGATATTCAAACAGTACAAACTAATGGTCATACTGATTGCTAAGATACTGAAATATTTCCACAATAATGGGCACATAGTTCACATGAATTGCTTAGTTAATATGCATTGCTAATTAACATGCATTGCTTATGTACTCCAACCACTCCCTCAGGACTCCTGGGCCTCCCCACACATCAACAATTTCAAGGTCGGAGGGCAGGTTAGGGGGCCTCCTGGACCCTGTCCCAGGACTTTGGCCATGGTCAATTCTGATTGATTAGTGCCATGTGATACTGGTTGTTAAATATTTGGAATATCACCCTGGGAAAATGGGTTCCATTCTATGGAGAAGATACAGAGTAAACAAGTGAATGAAACAATGTATAATTCAGTTGCAGATTGTGTTAAGAACTATGAAGGAATGAGATGGTGATGTGGGTGGAGCAGGGGGTGGACCTCAGATCGCATGATCAGAAAAGGCTTCCTTGAGGAAGTGAGATGTGTGTTGAGACAGGAATAAGGAAGAAGGAATGAGAGCCAGCCATGCAAAGATCTAGGGGTAAAGCATTGCAGGCAGAGGAAAGAGTAGGAGCAAAAGCCCTGGGGCAGGAGTGGGTTTGGCATGTATGGAGAAGAGAAAGAAGGCCCATGTGCGTTGCCCAAAGTACGCCAGCAGAAAAGCATACAAGTGCTGGCAGTCTCCAGTAACAAGTCTGGGTTTTATTCCAAGTGCAAGGAGAAGTCATTAGAATGACTTAATGACTTAAGAGGCTGATGAATGATCTGATACATGTATATGTGGTGGATGATAACAACCAATTCACCAGCCTAGAGGGACCAACTTAGGAGGGAAATCAGACACCTAGAATTCTTGTTGTGCAAGGCGGGAAGAACAGGAAATGACCAACCTATAGAAATCTTAATGGGAACATAGTCAATCTTCTCAGACACTTAAAAGCCAGCCTTAGAGACAAAGTTGCCAAAATGTTTTCCTTTCTTTTTTTTTTCTTTTTTTTTCTTGAAGTATAGTTGATTTACAATGTTGTGTTAATTACTGCTGTACAGCAAATGATGACCATCATTAAAAAGTCCACAACTAACAAATGCTGGAGAGGGTGTGGAGGAAAGCGAACGGTCCTATGAGGCTGGTGGGAATGTAACTTGGTGCAGCCACTATGGAGAACAGTATGGAGGTTCCTCAGAAAACTAAAAATAGAGCTACCATATGATCCAGCAATCCTACTCCTGGGCATATATCCGGACAAAACTATAATTAAAAAAGATACATGCACCCCTATGCTCATAGCAGCTATGCTCATAGCAGCACAATTCACAATAGCCAAGACATGGAAACAACCTAAATGCCCATTGACAGAGGACTGGATAAAGAAGATGTACATATATACAATGTTTTCCTTTCTATAGTCTGATTTCCACAACAACAGGGTAAAGTGGTTCAAGCAGAAGTTATCAATTCTTACATTTTATAAGAAGTATCCGATTCTGAAAAGAAAATTACATTCGTGCTCTACAGAACCATCAGCAGGAGTTATTTCCCCTATTTTGCTTACTGAGAAAGAAATCAAGAAAATTTGCCTGATGTTACATACAATTATCACCATTGGGTTAACACTAGAATACAGGTGCTCTGAGCCTCTTTATAGTACTCTACTACCTCCTTATGACATTTGGGGAGCAAGAGAATTTTGTAACTTTTGGGCTAGTCAGTTGAAGAATGACCCAGCCAATTCCCAAGGTACTATTCAGCCCACACATGTGATGACAATCTGGTCAGGCATTCAGACAATCTGCATGCTTTACCTAGTGTAGAGAAGGCATACATGCATTCAGTTTGGCATACATACACTGCAGTTCATTTTCATTTTAAATTTTAGAGATGCCTAAAATCTGCCCAGGAAATTACCTGTGATTGAACTGCCATCCAGTCAAAAAAAAAAAAAAAACAACTAAGCTTTCTAAAGATGACCCAGACAATCACAGTGGTGTAAGGGAAAGACAGGTGGATGAGGAAGAAAGAAACGCTTCTTTGTTCATTTTCCTAGAGACCCCTAACTCACCCATGGGTATCCAAAAAGTACAGAATAATAGAGGCATACATGTTCATGGTCATGATATGGCACTATTGAATAAGAGAATCTCAGAAACATGGGGAAAGGCTGTTGCCTGCAGGATGGAACTGTATGTCAAGGTGGCCTTTCCCACACCTTTGCAATGGAGTTTCCCTCTGGACCCTCCTCCATGCTGCGTAGGTCTAACTTCATCTTCTTTCAGTTCTTTCCCCATAACTTTTCCACTCCTTCACCCATTCCCTTTGCTTACTTTGGTATTTTCTCTCTCCCATTAGTCTGCAATGTTCTTTGCAGACAGGGACCGTGTCTCCTTCTTTCCCTACTTCCATAGTACCAAGCGTGGTATTTTTCAGCACATCTTTATTAAATAAAATAAAATATAACTATGACTGCCATTTATGGAGCAACATGTACCAGGTATGACATTAAGTGTTTTACCTATTTTTATTTTATTTAATCCTTTTAGCAATCCAGTGATGTGGGTGTCTTCAGTCTCATTTTACAGAGGAGCAGGTAGAAGATTGAGGAAGTTAAATAACTTGCCCAAGGTCACATAATTAGTAAGTAGCAGAACTGGGACTCCATCCACATTTTTTCTGATGCAAACACAGAGTAACTTACACAGTAATCTTGGCTGCCTCTCTCATTATTTCATTATAACATTGAAAGAAAAGAGCTAGAATGGTGAGACAGAGTTAGACAAGCAGCCACTTGCATTAAGGAAGCTGGACCAGTCGAACGGCCAGCAGAGTCCACATTCTTGCTGTGTACCTGGGTATTAGAGGGTGGGCAGGTATCTGTGGGAAGGAACTCATTCAGACCTTAAGCTAGTTGTCATCCCCTTTTAATACCAGACAAACAAACTGAAAAGGAGCTGCCCTGTGCTGAGATGTACTACATGTACTACATGCTAATCTGCTAATCCTGTACTCCTTGGAAGAAGAGAAGGAGTAGGAGATGTTTTCTACAAGTCCTTTGCCTGGCAGACAGCTGAGTCAGAGACAGTTGGCTGAAATTGTGAAAAGGCAGACCAGCAGCTTAAGAGAGGGTGGTGCAGATCTCTTGTTATTCAGCCTTTCCCAGGAGCTAGAAAGCAGGATGCTCTCACCACAGTGAGAATGGGGATTTAGAAAGAGTGGGAGGTGTCCTGGTGAAGGGGAAATATGCCAATTTGGAAATCCAAGGTCTTGGAGTTGTTGAAAAAGTTATTGAAATGAATGAGGTAAAGGCAACACAACGGGGTGTGGTTTAGTAGAAACGAGCACTAGCCTTGGACTTAGGAATCGTACCTTTGAATTTCAATGTTGGAACAAATATTAAAAATTATGAAGATGGATAATATCTTGAAATATTAATTGTTTGTTTCCAGAATTTGCTTCATTCCTTGTTCCTTCCCACATTCAATCAGCTAAGCATTCTCCATAATTGCCTTGGAGGTGAACTGACAGAAGAAAGCAAAGAGAGTTGGTTGCTGGTTTTGAGTTTAGCAACCTACATATTATGACTCAGCTATAGAAACATGAGATTTTGAGAGAATATATGATATGATGATGATATAAATGATAAGAGAAAAATTACCTTAAGGCAAAGGATGGGTTCCCAAGGCTGAGAAGAAAAAGGTAAGAGAGACTTAGAAGACAAAGAATGAGGAGACGTCGCCAGAGGGACCATAAGAACAGTATTGAGTCAATATCTGGGGAAAGGTCAGTCTCCATCTGAGCATGATCATATGTAGCTAGGGCCCAGGGACAGAAGCTACTGCCTTCAAACATGAAGTCTTATATGCTGCCTGGACTGAGGAGCTATGACGAGTTCCTTCCTTTGACAGAAGTTAGCCATCTGGCACACTGTTCATCAAGCAGGAGTGATAGCCATTTATACCTTGACCCTTAAGATTGTTCTGTTCCCATCCAGCATACCCTACCTAGAACTGTCAAGTATTTTGTTTTAATGAAAAACAGCCAATTTTATTCAAATTCTCCAAAATGTATACTCATTATGTTGTTTCCAAAATGTTTCACGTTTATATAATGGTTTTATTATTTCACCTTTCTTTTATAGTTTTTATATTTTTTCTGTACAGTTCTTCAGTAGAAGCCAAAGTCCTGAGTTGCCCAGTTAAGAGCCTCTGACCTACCATTCTGATTATGTTTCTTCTCAATATTCATGACCAACATCTGGCTTCTAAATGAAAGGTTTTTGGCCTTTTCAATCACTTGCTGATAGGATGAGACTACACTGTCACCCATAACCAGATGACCGAATTTGGAATCAATCTTGGCATCCAGTCTTGCATTTCTAATCAAATTTACAATCCACCTTTCAGCTTCTTCTGGAGTCACGATCAGTTTATCTGCCAACATGTTAATGCTGATACACTGATGAATGCAACAAAAAGTCTCAAATACAAAGAGACGGGTGTTTTCAATGGACTCCTCCGGACAAGCCACCGAGAAGAAATCATTCACTAGCACTGATTCATAGTCCTTCAGCTTTTTCTGAGCCCCATAAAAGTCAAAATTAACATATAAGCACTCAACAAACTCTGTAATGGGTTTTTTATATGTGTAAGACTCCTATTGAATAACTTTGACCAGATCATTTAGCACCTGCCGGCGTTTTCAAACATCTTTGTTTGTTATGACTGCTGTGGTCAAATAGCGGAGAATATGTGGACACATCATCTGAATTACATCAAGGTACTGTGGCTGGTAGAGGAAGAGATCAATAATGTTATCACGTCCTTTGGGGTGATTGAAGAAAACAGAGAGACTAATGAATGAGCATGTTTGCTGCTGAAGAGACTAGAGTGGCAAACTCACAGAATTATTATCCATGGTCTCTTTTAGCTACGTAAGGTCTTCCATGGCTGCATTCCAATTCTGCATTAAGATTTCAGAGACCAGTTTTCCCCAGAGTGAACTCAAAGCATTTCTGTCCATCATGGGAACCAACACTCTAAAGAAGTAAAGATATTCTGCTGCTCCAGAGTAGTTTCCACATTTATATTGGAATTTTGCATACCTTTAGGGTGTATCTAAATATAGAATTGTCAAGTCTAAATCAGCCTGCTGGGACACTTGTATACTAAAGAAATAGACACTTAGAGGGGTGGTAGTGTAGAAGAAAAATCCCCCAACACATGGACTTACTAGGTGGGAATGAATGAAGTCATTTAGGGATTACTCGTGTAGCTGACAGTCCAAAAAAACATTATCCTCTATAATTTTCAGAATAATGACCCCCCAAACGTACCTACATCGTAATCGCTAGAATCTGTGAATATGTTGCTTTACACGGCAAAAGAGACTTTGCAGATATGATTAAGTTTAGAATCTTGAGATGGAAAGATAACCCTGCAATATCCTGGAGGATCCAATGTAATTATAAGGGTCCTTATAACAAGGAGGTAGGAGGGTCAGAGTCAGAAAGGGAGCTTTGTCAATGCATGGAGAAGTTGGAGTGATGTAGGGCAGTGAACCAAAGAATGTGGGTAGCCTCTAAAACCTGAAGAAGGCAAGGAAATGGATTCTCTCCTAGAGCCTCCAGAAGGAAACAGCTTGTCAATAACACAGAATCTTGAGACTTTCTCTAAATCTACTAACTCAGATTATCTGCATTTGGGCCCAGACTTATGTATATTTTAACACTATCCGAGGCTATGCTATACAGCCAGTCTGTACTAGCCCATGCACAGCAGGTAGAAAAACATTGGATCTAAACTGACAAATGGGTCTCTGAGACCACTATCACATTCAGAAATGTTAATGTCCTTACCACATGAACACCAAGTGGTCACTCAGTTTCATAAGAACACTTAAAGGGATTATGATCTCATCACCTTTTGAATAATACTAACAGCTTCCACTTATTGAACATATCCTAAGACAATGAGTGTGCTAATATTTTTATGCATTATCTCATTTAACTTCAGAGCAACCTTATAAAATAATTATTAACGTTATAATTTACAACAACAGCAAAAAAGGTCTAGGAAAGTTAATTGTAACCACATGGAAAGTCAAAAGTATCGTTAACATGAAACTGGAATTGCTGTTTTTAATGCAACTGGGTTGGAGCAGACAGGATCTCAAACCAGTTCTATTCATTCCTACCAAGGTACGGATGTGAGGATTCCCTTCCACACGATCTCTCCTCCTACAGGTGTTCAGGAGACAACCTGTCATCAAAGCAACACCTTAGAATATACCTAGTGAATAAGAGTTGTTTCCACACAGGGAAGGTAAAATAGAGCTGAGCAAAGTTTTGGCCCCAAAGAGCTGCAACTCTCATAGGACAAAGACCAGCACTCGGCTAGTGTTTCATTAGGAGGTCTTTACAAGATGTAATGAGGACAGCTGTATGGCATTGATGATTTATGACACTGGTCCAAAAGCCTAATGTGATCCCATGATATCCATTAATGATCTGACTCCCACCTTGTGATAGATGGTGTCTCTCTATTGGTAGTTGATGAGTCTTAGTGCCAGTTCCACAGCTCTCCCCCTGGTTCCCTTAGGTGTGTTGAGTCCCAGGCAGGCTAGGCTCCACCAATCTCCTCCCTCAACATTGTCTTTCCTCCACACATTAACTTCCAGCCCGTGGAATTTTTATTTGGTCTTAGTGGGCAGTGCTGTGTGACTCCTACTTTATATTTCCAAACCTACTATTTCAGCATATATTTTGTGTTCTACTTCCTTCCAGACATTCTGGCCTTAGATTCTAAAAGCCAGACTCAAAATTCCTTTTCTCAAACTATTCTCTCCGCCTTGAATTTCAAAACCCTGACAGTATAAACTGGCAGTTGGCTGCATGAGGTTCAAGGACATGTAGGAGAGGGAAAAAAGAAGGCTATACATACAATATTGCAATATATTATTCTTCTCCATAACCATAATCCCCAGGGTCAAACAGGCAATAAGAGATGAAGCCAGGAATTATTCTCACTTCTCTCTGATGTCAAAGTCTATACGACACCCAGTTCATCATTGGACATCTCTAGCTAGTGAACCCAAGCCTAAATCCCAGCAAATTCTACCATAGGTCCTATATCTGGGCTTATGAAACAGCTAAGTTCCTCCTTTTCCAGGACAGTCATTAAGATACTTGAAGACAATTATTTGGGCACCTGAGTCATTTTTGAGCTAAGTTACCACGCAGTTTCTTCTACTCTTCTTCACAGACACGGTGTTTCTTATTTTTCATTATCCTGGACCTCATTTTGAATATGCACAATTTTGTGTGTGTGTGTCCCTCTTGACTTGTGACTTTCCTAAATAAGCTGCATCATCCCAACTAGTGAAGTCCAAAGTCAACTACAGAAACTTTTCTGATCTTGTTCCTGACACCACATTCCTAAAGCAAAGGATATTTGTACGATGCAGCATGTGTGCAGATTTCTACTTCATCTGTCTACGAGATATGTACAAGCTCAGGGAAGACATTTGGGATGAATTTAGGGTATGCCTCAATCTCTTGCTTCAGCCCAAAGAGCACTCACATGGCCAGCACATACCAAGGTTCATAAAAAGACTAGGAAAAAGGCTTCTGAATGTATTACATAGTAGTAGGTCTAGTGCTAGAGAGAATCTGAAGTCACCACAGGTGAGCCTTACTTCAGAAACCCCAAGCTGGAGGACAGCAAAAGATGGGGTGGGCAGTGAAAGGGGCAAGAAGCCTGTAGTTTATCTGCCAATAACTTGCTCTGGAATCTTGAACAATCATTTCATCACTCTGGATTTTATTTTTCCCACAAGTAAAACAATACAGTTAGACTAGAGTGGTTTCCAAAAGTACTTGATTACACACTTCGATCAGAAAAACATTTCTGCACATGCACGTGAAATTATGTCTATTTTATTTATTTATAAAGAATATACATTCAACCCTAATATATAATATATAGTATAAAACATAATACAAAAAGTTTCTAAATAATTAGACTTCTAAAATGTAGTCAAAACTTTAATATATTTTCCTGTATCCCAGTGAGTCATCATAAGCATGTAGAACAGGAGTTAGCAAATTTTTTCTGTAAAGGACCAGATAGTAAACACTTCAGGCTTTGCAGTCCATATATACTCTGTCCTAAAGACTATTTTGTCTGATATTAGTATAGCCACTCCAGCTTTTATGGTTGCTGTTTGCATATTACATCTTTTTCCATCCTTTTACTTTTAACCTATTCATATCTTTGAATCTAAAGGTGTCTCTTATAGACAGAATGTAGTTGGATCTTGTTTTATAATCCAGTCTGACATCTCTGCCTTTTGACTGGATTGTTTAATCCATTCACATTTAATGTTATTATTGATATATTTGAATTTATATGAGTTTTTTTTTTCTATTTGTTTATATCCTTTTGTTCCTATATTCTTACTTTACTGCTTTCTTTTGCATTAAGTAAATGTTTGGTAGTGAAACATTTTAGTTCCTTTATGATTTTTTTTTTTACCATTTTTAGGGTTTCTTTTGTTGTTTGTTTAGTGGTTGCTCTAGGGCTTACTATATACATTTTAATTTATCACAACTTACTTCAGATTTATACTAATGTAATCAAAGTGAGATAGAAATGTTACTCCTATATAGCTCTATTCCCTCTTTCCCCTTTTTGTGCTATTATGTTTTATATCATATCTGTTACAAATCTAATAATACTTTATTATAATTATTACCTTATATCATTTTACATCTATTAAAGAAACTGAGATACAGCGTCCATTGCAACTACTCAACTCTGAAATTATTGCATTAAAAACAGCCTTGGGCAATATATATATGAATGAACATCACTGTGTTCCAATAAAACTTTATTTATGGACACTGAAACTGAATTTCATATAATTTTCATGCATTATAAAATATTCTTCTTTTGACTTTTTCCCTGTTATTAAAAAATGTAGGGGCTTCCCTAGTGGCGCAGTGGTTGGGAGTCCGCCTGCTGATGCAGGGGACATGGGTTCGTGTCCCGGTCCGGGAAGATCCCACATGCCGCGGAGCAGCTGGGCCCATGAGCCATGGCCGCTGAGCCTGCGCGTCCGGAGCCTGTGCTCTGCAACAGGAGAGGCCACAACAGTGAGAGGCCCGCGTATCGCAAAAAAAAAAAAAAAAAAAAAAAAAAAAAAAAAAAAAAAAAAAATCCCAAAAAAAAAAAGAGAAGGAAACAAAGGGGGGGGGCCCGGCAAAGGAAAAAAAAAAAAAAAAAAAAAAAAAAAAAAAAAAAAATGTAAAAACTAACTCACAGGCTGTGCAAAAACAAGCAGGGGGCAGGATTTGATTCAAGAATGCAGTTTGCCAACCACCTGACTTTCAGCAATGATTTTCCAAACTCTTTTATGTGGCACCTTGGGGTTAACAGACATGCCTCCGGGCCTGCCATGGTGGCAAAGGTAAGATCAGAGACTGGGCTTCAGCATCCTACCTCCATTTCAAGAACAGTTCTGCTTATATTTTGCTTATTTTTTCCAAACTGAAAAGATTCTGTTTAACAAAGTGTCCCTGGAAGGATGAAGGAAGGAAGGAAGGTGGGGAGCAGGGGAGCAGGATGGAAAAAAGGAAAGATAATCTCAAATGTTCTTTCTAGCTTTGAAATTCTATTGCATTCATCTAAAACTGTACAAAATCATCAGCAACACTGGAACTATACTTCAGTTAACCTTGAAATCTAAACATTTGATATTATGCTGTATTTTCATTATTTCTATTAAGTTTTTCCTGAGTTTTGTAATCAAAGTTCTTTTCTGAAAATGGAACGAGCATTAAAGGAAAGAGAACGTTCTACACCTGGGCCTAAAGAACCAGAAGAGAGATCTTTTAGCACCGTCTTGTGTCCATAATTAGTGATAACAGCAACCCTGCTAAGTATTGGGGACATCTAATAAGGCCTAAGCCATCAGGGTGAAATACATGGAACAAAGAACTTGAGGTAGTGACAGGGTTTGTCATTCCTTTTTCATACTGATCTGCTCTGTTCAAATAAGTCTTCTACAAACAAGAATCCCTTACAAAGAAAAGTTCTTCCTTCCCCCTCTTTATCAAAATGCTACCCACTCTTTGAGAAAAAGTTGATCATCTTGAGTTCACCATAATAATTTCTTCTCTGCATAATTAGAGAAGTGAAGATTACTGGTTTTATTTATTTTTTCACATTCAGTTCCTTTATTAGCTTAGATAGCCAAAGGTTATTTGGAGAGTTTTTTTTTTTTCTTTTTGCGGTATGCAGGCCTCTCACTGTTGTGGCCTCTCCCATTGCGAAGCACAGGCTCCGGACGCGCAGGCTCGGCAGCCATGGCTCACGGGCCTAGCCCCTCCGCGGCATGTGGGATCTTCCCGGACCGGGGCATGAACCCGTGTCCCCTGAATGGGCAGGTGGACTCTCAACCACTGCGCCACCAGGGAAGCCCATTTGGAGACATTTTTAAGGTAAGATTACTGGTTTTAACATCAGGTATAAGTCTCAACTCTGCTCTTTACTAGCTGTGTAACACTGGGTACATCAGTTAACCTTCTCTCCTAAGTGCTTCTGCCACTTATCAATGAATGGAATCCCATACACCTAAGCATCGTAGCTTCCCCTATGATTGAACTAAGCAAAGTCACCTCCCCTCAAAAGTTAGAACTGGAGGCATAAACCACAAAACAAACATTAAATTAGTCTTCGTCAAAATTAAAAACTTTTATGTGTCAAAGGTGTAAAAAATTAATAAACTAAAACCTCAACTGAGTGGAGTTGGGAGACCAGAAGGGGGAGCTCTCGTGCCCTGCAACAATAGCAGAGACCAACACAAAGTAGAAAGACTCTTCTTTCCTGGCAACAACCCAGTCAATGAAAATCCATGGACTCTTTGTTTACTACAGCCCTCCCAACTTCCTTTTCCCTTCTATAAAAGAGTTCTTCTCTCCTTGCTGTGTAGGGACTTGCATGTGGCTAGCTAGCCATGGTTGCAGGCCCCAAATTGCAATTCTAATCCCAAATAAGCCCATTTTTACCGGAGAAATAGCTGGCAGTCTGTTTATTTTAGGTCAACATTTTGGTGGCACATACAGGAATTTAGAGGAGACCCCCCAATGACTCCAGAGCTGGTGAGAAACAGGTGCAGTACCCACACTGAGCCCATTGTTGCTCATTGCTTTTCTCCCTGACCGCGGAGTTCAAAGGTATGTCTTTCTCCTGGATCCAAGCTTCCCTGCTCTTTGGATCTTGAAGTTCTCTAGGGTTTGTTTGAGATCTGTTTGAAGGTTTCAACTTTTCTAGTTAAGGCCTTGTTCTATCTGTGAGTGCTCATTTGGCACTTCGATCTGATTTGAAATCAGATTGTTCCAGTCGGGACTGGTTCAGCCTTTGGCCATATATATATATATTTGGAATGAGGGCTGTTCTATGGGAACTGAGCTGAGAAGGCTTCAGCTAGGTTCCTCTAGGACCAGACTGTTCTCTTAGAAATGGCTGGTATTAGGCCTACAGGTTAGAGATATCTGAACTGTTTGAGCTATAAGCTGTTTGAGCTGAAAACTGTTTAGGTGGTTTGAAAATTATTCTGAAATAATTTTCAGAATAATAATAAATAAAATAATAATAAATCATAAAAGAAATTAATAAAAAGAAAATTATTCTTTTTCTAGAGGAAAAGTTATGAGAATGGGACTGCAGTTATCTAAGTATTTTGAGGGCACTCCCCTACAGGGATTTGAGCTGATTTTATGTTTAAAAACCACAGTCTTTCCTCAAGTGCGTTTCCAACTAAAGAAGCCAACATAACCAAAGGCAATTTAGAATATCAGTGGCCATTAAGAGGAATTTTGAAATCCCCAAACTTACTCTTCTTAAAAATAAACTGGACTACCATAGTTCTAAAATGTCTCAAACTAAATAGAATGTCTATTTCGATTTGTATTTTGAGGATTCCAAACTTTATCAGGAGGCTAAAATTGCCTTTCTGCAAAATAAGATTTTAAGATTAACTGATGCAAAGAAAGGTTTAAAGAAAGTGAAAATGGCCCCAAAAGCCACAGGCCCTTCCTCCTTGGCTCCTTCGCCCCTGGTTCTTTCTCCAGGGCCGTCGTGTCTCTCCCTCCATTCCTTGTGCCCAAGCCCTGCCTCTGGCGCCATCCTCCTCCTTTCTTTCTAGGCCACCTAGAGCCCTGTACCCTCAGTTCCCCCATCGAATTCTCTCACTGAACTTCCTTTTTTCTCAGAAACTGACCTCACTTCCTTTGCCTCTGAACTTATCAGAATGTGTCCCGTTAAGATTAAGCTTTCTGAGGATCCAGAAACTAACCCTTAATTTCTTATATTTCCTGGACTAAAGCTAAACTGTAAGCCACAGTCAAAGATCTTCCCAAAGCAACTGAAGATCCTCGCCGATTTGCTGAGGAATTTAATGCAGTCATTCAGACCTATCAACCTAGTTTCTGACTTATGTCAGCTAGTTCATATGCTTGTCAATGAAGGCCAGCCAGCATTGGATGAAAATCACTAATTGGGAACATTCTGAAAAGTCTCTAAAATTACAACTGGGAGACCAGCCTGCTAACTTATCATACGATTAGGCTCAGGCAATGGGTGGGAGACTTCATCCAGTAATTTTTAGGGTGTTTCCAAAGCCTACTGATTGGTACAAAATTCAGGATTGCACATAAATTCTGATGAATCTTGTCGTGACTATTACAATCAAATTCAGATTATTTTTAAAGAAAATTCTGGTCTTCCTTCATATGTTGATTCCACCCAGGTAGCTTTTGTTTTTTTTGAGTTTGGTGATGACTTTTATTTTTTTTACACCTTTATTAGAGTATAATTGCTTTACAATGGTGTGTTAGTTTCTGTTTTTATAACAAAGTGAATCAGTTATACATATACATATGTTCCCATATCTCTTCCCTCTTGCGTCTCCCTCCCTCCCACCCTCCCTATCCCACCCCTCCAGGCGGTCACAAAGCACTGAGCTGATCTCCTTGTGCTATGCGGCTGCTTCCCACTAGGTAGCTACATTACATTTGGTAGTGTATATATGTCCATGCCTCTCTCTTGCTTTCTCACAGCTTACCCTTCCCCCTCCCCATATCCTTAAGTCCATTCTCTAGTAGATCTGTGACTTTACGGGGACCACTATCGACCCATAACAAACAACTGGACCCTGTGGGATGGGGATAACCCCCTTGCCCTAGAGCCATCACTGCCACTGCCCTTTCGGTTAAGACCACTGAGAAAATCTTTGTGTGATCTCCTTTAACCATTTTTGTACCTCATGCAGTAGAAAGCTCCTAAAGTCCCATTATACTCAATATTTCATAACCAGTCACCTCACCTCCTATGAAGTCCTTTTTTCAAACTGATGCTCACATAACTCTTTTAATAATAACATTGTAATAACATTGACCCTGCTACTCTTCTCCCCTTTGTCACTAATAATGTCCCTCACAACTGCTTAATGCTGATGGATCACTTCCTACTCCTAATGATGACCTGAAGGAAATACCTTTCTGTAACACTGACTTCTCATGATTTACTGATGGTTGTTATTTAAAAATATGACAATGATAATTAATATGCCATTGCCACTCCTTTTGATATTCTTGAGACAGCATCTTTACCTATGGCTACTTCAGCCCAACAGGTTGAATTATATGCTTTTACATGGCCTTTTACTTTAGTTAAGGGCAAAACTGCCAATATTTTACGTACAGTAGATATGCTTTTGGAGCAGTGCATGGTTTTGGAATGTTGTGAGAACAATATGGCTTCCTTACTTCCAACAGAAATAAAATTTTAAATGGTCCCTATGTTCAAGAATTTTTAGATACAATACTTTTACCTGCCACTTTTGCTATTATGAAGATTCCAAGGCATTCTAAATTTGGATCTCTGGAAGCTAAAGGAAATCACCTAGCTGATGTTTCTGCAAAGAAGGCTGACCTTAAAGGGACCAACAGCAGCCGAAACTCTGCAATGGTCCAAAGGGATATTTCCCCAAATGATAACTTAGAAAAATTGACTAGAGAAACCCAACAATTGGCCTCAGAAAAGAAAAAAACAAGATTGGAAATTCAACAATTTTGGTTTGATACAAAGAAAAAGCTCTGGTTTGGGACAGATAACAATTCAGTCCTGCTGGAGACTCTAAAATTACCACTTCCAACCACTCTACATGCATTAAACCATTGGTCTACTGACAAAATAATAGCATTCATGAATCAATATTGGTAGGGAAACATGAACAAAGCCGCAAAAAGTGCCTTCCTTACTTGTCCCACTTGTCCAAATTACAACCCAGGGAAGCATGTTGGTACTGCTTCCTGACATGCTACACTGCCTAATGGACCATTCATGGTCTGGCAAATGGATTTCATACACCTTCCTCCATCTCACAGATATAAATATGTGTTAGTCATGGTCTGTATGCTTTCACACTGGACTGAAGCCTTCCCTTGCAAATAGACTACTGCCTCTTCTGGGGTTAAAGTTCTTTTGGAAAAGATTATCCTTACCTGAAGAACTCCTCTTAAACTCTATAGTGTTCAAGGAACCTATTTTACTGGTCATGTATTCAACAAGTCAACATTATTTGACCGGTTTTACACTTCCACTGTGCCCTCAATCCTCTGGTTTAGCTGAACACAATAATGTCATTTTTAAAACTCAGTGGGCAAAATTTGTAAAGGCCCTCCAAATACCTTGACCAAAAGCATTGCCATTGGTCCTTCTAAATCTTAGATCCACCTCTTTTGGAACTCATAAGCTCTCGCCCTTTGAGATAGTCATAGGACATCCAATGCACTTGGTCCCTGCCTCTTCTGACCTACAACTGATAAAAGGAGAGATACTCCACTATTGCAAACGTCTAATTGCTTCTATTAAAAATAATCATGTTCGGGCTTCCCTGGTGGCACAGTGGTTGAGAGTCCGCCTGCCGATGCAGGGGACACGGGTTCGTGCCCCGGTCCGGGAAGATCCCACATGCCGCAGAGTGGCTGGGCCCGTGAGCCATGGCCGCTGAGCCTGCGCGTCCAGAGCCTGCGCTCCGCAATGGGAGAGGCCACGACAGTGAGAGGCCCGCGTACCGCAAAAAAAAAAAAAAAAAAAAAACATGTTCTAGTAGAGCAGTCTTTTCAGAGTGCACTCTCAGGAGATAAAGACCTTAAGTATCACACCTTGCAACCTGGAGATTTCATCTATTGGAAAAAACATCTCCAGAAAGACTCTCTTCAACCTCACTGGAAAGGCCCTTATCAGGTCCTGCTAACAACCCTCATGCCTCCAAATTCCAGGGAATAGACTCTTGGATTCACACCTTAAGAAAGCACTGAAGCTTGACTAGACTTGTATGTCATCCGGCAACCTGAAAGTAAAGATTTCCTTGAATTGAAGCAGACAACATTTGATGAGACCACTTTCCCAAGATATCCAGACCAGGCCTGTTGGAAATTTGTCATCAAACCTTTGATGATGACCTAATGCTTTAGATGATCTCCAATATCTATGATCTTGATAACATATGGACATTAGATAAAAAGTAGAGAGTTTTTACTGAGAGTTCTCCCTCCTACCCTTCCTAGTTACTCATATGTGACCTCAATAGGTTTCCAATCTGTGCACCAACATGAGATATTATGCCTAAGAAAGGTCCTTCTTGGCATGAGAGAGAAAAAGCGACTAAAAATGTAAAACCTGTCTCTTGATCAGTGATGCTTCAGAGAAAGATCTTGATCAAAATGGGAAATGTAAAAAGAAATTAATACACAAAAAAATCAATTAAATAGGAGACCAGAAGGGGGAGCTCTCATGCCCTGCAACAAGAGCCCAGCTAGAAGGACTTTTTTCCTGGCAAGGACTCAGCCAATGAAAAGCTATGAACTTTTTGTTTACTATAGCCCTCCCAACTTCTTTCCTTAAAAGAATTCTTTTTCCCTTGCTCTGTAGGGACTTGCAGTGGCTCTGTGGTTGCAGACCCCAAATTGCAATTCTTTCTGATCCCAAATAAACCCATTTTTACTGGAGAAATATCTGACAGTCTATTTATTTTAGGTCAACAAATGATACTATCAAGAAAGTGAAAAGACAACATAACAAATGGGAGAAAATATTTGTAAATCATGCAGTCTATTCTTGTTATTTGTGGTACTTACATTCTAAAAGTCACGCAAACAATGAACTAGCAAAAACTGAAACATTGCTCCTAGGTATAGATAGATTGATAGATAAACAGATAGAGCTCAAGATAGAGAGTAAGATATATATACATGAATGGTATATATAGAGAAGAGATATATACAGAGAGAAGAGATCCCTTCTATCGCTCTCTCTCTCTCCATATACATGTATATATACACTCACATGTATAATGTATGTGTATCCTTTCTCTATATTTTTAAAAAGAGAAAACAAAGTTCACAAGAGTTTAGTGACTTGCCTGAGGCAAATGCCAGAGCTGGGATTCAACTATAAGGGACTATTATCAGAATATATAAAGAACTGCTATAACTCAACAAGAAAAAGATAAACACACAATTTTTTAAAAATGGGCATTGGACTTAGAAAGATATTTCTCCAAAGAAGATATACAAATGGCCAAAAAGAACATTAAAAAGGAGATCCATATCATTAATTATAGGGAAATAAGAATCAAAACTTCAAGGAGATACCTTTTTACACCAACTAGGATGGCTATATTTTTCAAAGAAGAAAGAAAATAAGTTTTGGCAAGGATGTAGAAAATCAGAACCCTCACACACTGAGGATAGGAGTGTAAAATGGTGCAGCCGTTGTGGAAAACAGTTTGTCAGTTCCTCAAAAAGGTAAACATAAAATTACCACATGGCCCAGCAATTCTACTCCTAGGATATACTCAAAAGAATTAAAAATAGGTATTCAAACAAAAACTGCAGCACTATTCACAATAGCCAAAGTGTGGAAACAAGACCAATGCCCATCAACAGATGAGTAGAAAAACCAAAGTGATATATCTATACAAAGGAAATTATTCAGCCATAAAAAGTAATAGTGTATCTATACAATGGAAATTATTCAGCCATAAAAAGGAATACACGCTACAACATGGATGAACCTTGAAAACCTTTGCTAAGTGAAAGAAGCTAGGTACAAAAGTTCACATATTGTATGATTCCATTTACATGAAATAGAATGGGTACATCCATAGAGACAGACAGCAGATTAGTGACTGCCAGGGCCTGGAGTCAGGGAGATGAGGAGTGACTACTTAATGGGTAAAAAGTTTCTTTGGGGGTGATGAAAATATTTTGGAGCTAAATAGAGGTGATGGTTTTACTCTGTAAGTACTAAGTGCCATTGAATTATACAGTTTAAAATGGTTAACTTTATATTACATGAACTTTACCTCAATAAAAAAAGTGTATAACCAAAAAAGTGAAACCAAAAGAAAGCTTTATCTTTTTTTCAAGATTGCAGCATCTGTTGACATGTTGTTTCAGAAACAATCAAATGGTTATCTACCACCTGCCAAGTGGACAGAGGAACTGAGAGAAAGCTGTTCTAGAGAAAAGTAAAGAAGAAAGAAATATAATCTACAGGCAGGAGCATAAATTCTGGATGGAGAGAGAAGACAGATGACATTCCAGACTCTAGTTTCAATTCTTTCTTCTGCCTATGGACTTCTTGAGACACCTCCTGATTCTTATAATTCACTTTTTTTTCCTTCAGAGTTATTATTCTAGTACTTGTAATCAAAAGTGTCCTATCTATTGTACAAATCCAGCTGAAGGATTACTTCTGCCATGAAGCCTACTGTGGTCCAGAGAAATTATTGCATTTTGAAATGTACTATGGAAACGTTGACTCTTAAGATTTGAAAATACCTTAATGGCTCTTCTTAGTGAGACACAACCCCTACACTACCTCTTGCAGTTATCAGCAGACTCTGCTTAAGAAAGTCAACTAACGAAGACATTATTTCCAAGGGCAGATGATTCCATATTTGGGCAACTCTGGCTATTAGACAATTATTCTGTATAAATGGGCGGAAATTTGTTCATCTAAAATATTATAACATTTGGAGTCATTTGGAAAAAAAACATGGGATTCCTTCCCCTATGACAACTATTTAGCAATTTGAAGACAGAGACCATACCTCCACCATAGCCCTTCCTCTTTCTTCCTTTGTGTGTAACACGCATACACACACACACACACACACACACACACACACACACACACAGACTTCTCCCTGTAAATATTATTTCCTTTCCTACCCCTGTCACAATATCTTAGAATGGCTAAGATGACATGTTGTAACATCAGACTTGGATTTGATTTCAACTCTGCTTTTCCTTAGATGTGTAACTCTGGACACATCAGTTACTCAGTCTCAGTTACCTCATGTGTGAATTGAGCATACTAAGAGTATTCTATACAAAGGACTGTCATGAAGAGTAAATAAAATAATTCAGCATCTGCCACAAGCAGGCATTCAGTAAATGCTAGCTATTATTATCTTATTAATAATATTATTAATACTTGCTATTATGATTGCTCTTATCTAGCAATCTAGTTTTATTTGATAATGTCTTCAAACTGTGATATACAAAGACATCCTTTTTGAGCTCTCTGTGATTACTATAATACCAGGTACCATAGGATTGGTAGAATGTCCCCTTTTACAGAGGAAACTGAGACAAAGGTTAAGTAGCTTGCCCACGTCCCCCAGCTAATTCATGGCAGAGTAAGAATTTGAAACCAAGAATTATGGCCCAAACACTGTTGTAACATGCCAGCTACACCAGCATAGCTCATTATTTATCCACAAGGTGATGCTCAGCAATATACATCATGGCTTGCTCGGCTAAGCCCTCTCATGAAAAGTACAAGCAACTCAAAAGGAGCCCCCTGGTGGTGAGTCAGTATTTTCAACAAAGGCATTTTTCCTCCAAGGGCAAGACTTTAAGTTAGTTTTTAAGGAGAGTAAATAAGTCATGGGGATGTAATGTACAAAGTGACTATAAATAATAATATTGCATTGCATATTTGAAAGTTACTAAGAGAGTAAAAGTAAAATAAAAAATAAGAAGATTAGGGCTTCCCTGGTGGCGCAGTGGTTGAGAGTCCGCGTGCCGATGCAGAGGACAAGGGTTCGCGCCCCGGTCCGGGAAGATCCCACATGCCGCGGAGCGGCTGGGCCCGTGAGCCATAGCCGCTGAGCCTGCGCGTCCGGAGCCTGTGCTCCGCAACGGGAGAGGCCACAGCAGTGAGAGGCCCGTGTACCGCAAAAAAAAAAAAGAAGATTAGATAGGTGGTTTGGTCAGTAGCACAGATTTAGGCACAAGAGAGGCAATTAAATGCTTGAAGAAAATATGAAGGAAAAACTTTTATGAATGTTAACCAAAAAATAAGCAACTTTTTGCAACTATCTACCCTACGTCTGGGTCTCATACGACAAATTTCACATCCCCTTATCTGCACTATGAATTCAGTCATTCCCTTGGAGAGATGAAAACTATAATAAATTTAAACTATGTATGTATTAATTCATGTTCGTGGAAGATTAATGCACGGAGAACTTCAGCCAGCTGGAATCCTCAGGTTTATTCTGGCTAGAACAACACTTGTCAGAGATATCCACACATGCACCCACCTTGCTGGAATGCACAATTCTTTTTCTTTTTTAATTGTGGTAAAAGTCACATAATATGAAACATACTATTTTAACCATATTTAACTGTACAGTTCAGTGGCACTAAGTACAATCACATGGTTATGCAACTCTCACCATCAACCAACTCCTGAATTTTTCACCTTCCTAAACTGAAACTGTGTCCGCATTAAACACTAACTCCCCATTCCCCTCCCCAACACCCCCACCCCCCGCCCCCCGCACCTACTCGTATAAGTGGAATCAAACAGTATTTATCTGCACCTCATGTATATTGGAATGCATTTTTAAAGTTAACTTTATATAAAGTTAACTTTATATTTATATATAACTTTATATGTCCTGCAAAGAGATTGTACCTTCTTTTTGCTATACAGTAGGCCCTCACCAGCCATCTACTTCATACATAGTAGTGTACATAGTAGTCAATCCCAATCTCCCAATCCATCACACTGCCCCGCCTTGGTGTCCATACATTCGTTCTCTACTTCTGTGTCTATATTTCTGCTTTGCAGATAGGTTCATCTGTACCATTTTTCTAAATTCCACATATATGTGCTAATATATAATACTCGTTTTTCTCTTTCTGACTTACTTCACTCTGTATGACAGTCTCTAGGCCTATCCACATCTCTGTAAATGGCACAATTTTGTTCCTCTTTATGGCTGAGTAATATTCCATTGTATACATGTACCACATCTTCTTTATCCATTCCTCTGCTGATGGACATTTAGGTTGCTTCCATGTCCTGGCTATTGTAAATAGTGCTGCAGTGAACATGGGGGTGCATGTATCTTTTCAAATTATGTTTTTCTCCAGGTATATGCCCCCAAGTGGGATTGCTGGGTCATATGGTAGTTCTATTTTTAGTTTTTTAAGGAACCTCCATACTGTTCTCCAGAGTGGCTGTAACAATTTACATCCCCACCAACAGTGTAAGAGGGTTCCCTTTTCTCCACACCCTCTCCAGCATTTATTGTTTGTAGATTTTTTGATGACAGCCATTCTGACCAGTGTGAGGTGGTACCTCATTGTAGTTTTGATTTGCATTTCTCTAATAATTAGTGATGTTGAGCATCTTTTCATGTGCATCTTGGCCATCTGTATGTCTTCTTTGGAGAAAGTCTATTTAGGTGTTCCACCCATTTTTTGATTGGGTTGTTTGTTTTTTTTTGATATTGAGCTGCACAAGCTGTTTGTATATTTTGGAGATTAATCCCTTGTCAGTTGCTTTGTTTGTAAATATTTTCTCCCATTCGGAGATCAATGTAACAGGACAGAAAGCCCAAATATAAACCCATGCACCTATGGTCACCTAATCTATGACAAAGGAGGTAAGAATATACAATGGAGAAAAGACAGTCTCTTCAATAAGTGGTGCTGGGAAAACTGGACAGGTACATGTAAAAGAATGAAATTAGAACACTCCCTACACAATGAAATTAGAACACCATACACAAAAATAAACTCAAAATAGGTTAAAGACCTAAACGTAAGGCCAGACACTGTAAAACTCTTAGACGAAAACATAGGCAGAACACTCTTTGATATAAATCGCAGCAAGATCTTTTTTGACCCACTTCCTAGAGTAATGAAAATAAAAACAAAAATAAACAAATGGGACCTAATTAAACTTAAAAGCTTTTGCACAGCAAAGAAAACCATAAACAAGATGGAATGCACAATTCTTATCCCATTTGCCATTCCCTGCCTCAAGGCAGAACTGGTCATATAAATCATTTTCAAAATACTGATAAACCAATATGAAGCAAATGATGCTCCCTGGCCACTTAAAAGTATATAATATAAACACAAATCCCTTACACACATGCTGGTCTTTACAGTTTCCTTTTTCATCTCATTTGAACTTCACAATATTCCTGAAAGCAAGCAAGGGTCATTACTACTATTTTGCAAGATGAGGGAAAGGAGGGTCATAGAAGTTGCATGGCTTTCACAAGGTCACACAGTCTGTATATGGCAGAACTGGATTTTAACTTCGATTTCTGACTACAAGTCTACTGGGTTCCATGGGACTTGTCAGCATACTTCTCCACTGTTCAAATGTGCTTCAAATACTATGTAATGGAGACCGCTGTGTATGTAGAGGCAAAAACACTTGGCTTAGAGTTTGAAGATCTTGGTTCCAGTCCCTACATTCTATAACTTTGGATAAGTCATTTTTCTGCTCTGGACCTATGTTTATCAACTTCTTCATCCATTTGTATTTTAGAACTTCAATGTTCTACATTCGTGATGAACATAGCTATTATTACTGAAAGTTATAGCAGACAGACCCTAATGACAGGTACATGGATTCATCATCCGTTTAATCTTCATAACCTTGCAAGGTTTCAGAGAGGTTAAAATAACTTTCCCTAACTGGTAAGTAGCAAAATCAGGATTTGAACAGAGAGGTCTGACAGATTATTTTTCCCAGTACGATATAGCTTCAAAATCTCTTGTTGAATTATCAAAACATGTGAAGGATTATGAAAGAGGCAGACCACTCTAAATTGGTAGATGGCAGCCTTATTAAGTAAGGGAACATACATTTGAGGTTTGTCTTGGATGCCACAAGATGAGTAGATCTCTGCATCTGCCTGCCAGAATCTTAATAGTTTATATGGAAGCCTTGAAGAGGGTTCAGTCATGTATCTAGTCCAGATGGTCTCAACAACACATTACACTTTCAAGGCTGTGGCTTGAAAGTGGCTCCAGCTATGGGACTGGTGGGTGGAACAGACATTCCAAGGGCAGGGGAGAGGGTGAGGAGCCTCCATCTGCCTGGGTTTGACTCTTTGGTTAACCAGCAGTCATGTCCTCTTAATAACCTCCTCCCCAGGTTTGGATCTGGATTTGCCTTCCTCTGAATCTATGTTGTTAAAAACTACATTGCAATGCCCAGATAAGTGGGACTTTTGTGTGGTTCTTATACCTGAGCCTCTGTTTTGAATCTAGATGTGCAGAAGAACTTCTTTGAGTGTGACTAGAAGCCTCTGCTCCATGACCTCAGTACCCTTTTCTCCATTCCTACTCCCTCTTGTTGGTTGAATCCCCTGTCCAGAATTGCTGGTGTATTACCATCTACCTTCATTTCCACTGCACTAAACCAGGATCTACTAGCTTATACAATTTCTATTTATCAGTATACAGGAAGGTAAACTTTAGGAACTTGATAAGAAATCCTTCTTTTCTTCCCATTAAAGGCTTGGGAACTTTATGTGGGAGAGTAGACAACGTCAAAATACCTGTTCAGACAAGCTTTTGGCTTCATTCTGGATTGTGACTATATTTTTGAAAGCCACAGCCTAAGCAAGTGGGACAGGTTTGGGCACTTAATCTATGGCAGAAGGCCCCCTTCAAGCCAAATGTAGGAGTCTCCAAATCCTTACACTGGGAGAGGAAGCCAAGCTTTCACTGGGGAAAACACCATCTGCATTGTCAAATAAGATCACCAGAATTCACCTCTGAACTTCATGGGCACCAACCCACGGTGCTCTCCTCGCCCACAGGCAAGTAGGAATTTCCTATTCAGCTCAGACATAACCCTAGCATTCTAGACCATGACAGAGTCACCAGGCTGATCCCACGCCCTCTGACAGAGGCAGAAACTAAGGGCCAGAGACTTACTCAGTGACAGACGACTCTTACAAACTGTGCTCCCAATCCCCACCCTTTTATGAAAACTTGATGCCTCCTCTTGGGAAACCCAATATCCACTGGGAGTTATCCTGACCAGCAACTCCTGTTGGCAAAATCCTCCTTCCTTCCTGACTTTTTTAAGACAGATCCACAAACTTTAATATTCACAAATGGCCTTAAAGAGCCAGTCTAACATCTTCTCCAAATTATTGTGACAGAAAGAGAGAAAGAAAGAGAGAGAAGGAAAGAAAGAAAGAGAGAAAATGAGGGATGGAGGGAGGGAAGAAGAAAGGGAAAGAAAGGAAAGAAGGAAAAAAGAAAGGAAGGAGAAGGGGAGGAAAGAAATCTTTGTCAGCAAGTGCCAGAAATGCTGGATTATTCCAAGTTAAAGAGCTGTTTCACTTAGAACTTCTTGAAGCCTTTAATATGGTAAGAGTGTACCGTGATCTCCTGATAGAGAAATAAGTTTGCCAACTTAATTTGTAACACATATCCTTTTTATTTTCTCCATTGAGAAGCACACATGTTTGATGTTCTATGAAGCATACCTCAGTACATACTAATGTAGTCCAGTATTCTTAAGATCCCATTTGCAATGTTCAGAAAGCTGAAATGGCTTAATGCCTTACAGTGTGCATTTAAAAGAAGGAGGCATGACGATCCATGAAATATTAAAAGAAAGAAAAATCATGATTTGTTTAACTATGAGATCACAGCCCTAAAAGTTGAAAACGTACTTTTTAACTGCAGCAGCAAAACATTCTTAGAGGGAGTTGGTAGGAAACACAATGAACATCAGCTCTGAAGAGGAAGAGGATGAGGATGAAAACAAAGATAATGAAGATAATGTGGAGGATGGAGCTGGTCCACCCAAAGAATAAGAGGAAGAGAACAAGGAGAATGATGGCAAGATGAAGCAAACTCAGAACTGGGAAAGGATGCAGACAAAATAGATCTCTCATACTCAAAGAAAGAAGAATTTCAGGATGCATATTATGATGACTATGTTGACAGGGAGAGAGGAGAAGACAAAGAAGAAGGTCTTCAAGGGAAAGAGAAAAAAAATTTGAAGGATGAAAAAGAGAAAAAGACGTCTACATCATTTTAAAACCACATCCCTTAATGCAATAAAATGGTCGTTAGTTATTTCTATAGAAAGTAAGTAACATGTTACATTTCACAGGAAGAATGTATTTTACTATTTTCACATTGTCTTCATTCAAAATAAGCTTTATCTACAGTAATCAAAACAGTATGGTACTGGCACAAAAACAGAAATATAGATCAGTGGAACAGGACAGAAAGTCCAGGGATAAACCCACACACCTACGGTCACCTAATCTATGACAAAGGAGGCAAGAATATACAATGGAGAAAAGACAGTTTCTTCAAAAAGTGGTGCTGGGGAAACTGGAGACCTACAGGTAAAAGAATGAAATTAGAACACTCCCTAACACCATACACAAAAATAAACTCAAAATGCATTAAAGACCTAGAATGCAAGGCTAGATACTATAAAACTCTTAGAGGAAAACATAGGCAGAACACTCTCTGACATAAATTGCAGCAAGCTCTTTTTTGATCCACCTCCTAGAGTAATGAAAATAGAAACAAAAATAAACAAATGGGACCTAATGAAACTTAAAAGCTTTTGCAGATCAAAGGAAGCCATAAACAAAACGAAAAGACAATCCTCAGAATGGGAGAAAATATTTGCAAATGAAGCGACTGACAAAGGATTAATCTCCCAAAATATACTAACAGCTCATGCAGCTCAATATCAAAAAAAGAAACAACCCAATCAAAAAATAGGTGGAAGACCTAAGCAGACATTTCTCCAAAGATATATGGATGGACAACAAACACATGAAAAGATGCTCACATCGCTAATTAGAGAGATGCAAATCAAAACTACAATGAGGTATCACCTCACACCAGTCAGAATGGCCATCATCAAAAAATCTGGAGAGGGCCTTGAGAGAAGGCAACCCTCCTATAGTGTTGGTGGGAATGTAAATTGCTTCAGCCATTATGGAGAACAGTATGAAGGCTCCTTAAAAAACTAAAAATAGAGCTACCATATAATCCAGTAATCCCACTCCTGGTAATATATCTGGAGAAAACCATAATTTGAAAAGATACATGCACCCCAATGTTCATGGCAGCACTATTTACAATAGCCAGGACATGGAAACAACCTAAATGTCCATCAACAGAGGAATGGATCAAGAAGATGTGGAACATATATACAGTGGAATATTACTCAGCTGTAAAAAAGAATGAAATAATGCCATTTGCAGCAACATGGATGGACCTAGAGATTGTCATACTGAGTGAAGTAAGTCAGAGAAAGACAAATATCATATGATATTGCTTATATGTGGAATCTTAAAAAAGGGTACAAATGAACTTATCTACAGAACAGAAAGAGTTACAGATGTAGAAAATAAAATTATGGTTACAAGGGGGTAAGGAGGGGGGTAGGGATAAATTGGAAGATTGGGTTTGACATATATACACTACTGTATATATTGTAAAATAGATAACTAATAAGGACTTACAGTATAGCACAGGGAACTCTACTCAATACTCTTGTAATGGCCTATATGGGAAAAGAATCTAAAAAAGAGTGGATATATGTATATGTATAACAGATCCACTTTGCTGTACAGCAGAAACTAACACAACATTTTAAATCAACTCTACTCCAATAAAAATTTTATAAATAAAAAAATTTTTTTAATTTTAAAATAAGCTTTATTAATCTGTCCTTATAAGTAGAGAAAAATTTTCATTGATCTCATTGTCAAATTCCCTAGAAATATATTGTCTTAATTTTTCTCATTATCTTTTTCTTGTTGGTTATTATTAGCCATCAATTAAAACATAACTTATTATATACAGGTTTAACATGGTACATTTTTTCATAATGTTTTAAACTTATTTTTAAAATAACAGAAGTTGCTATACTATGAAAAGGCAACAGATTTTCCTTTTGAATGGAATGTTGATTGTTTTCAAAACTGACCCAGAGATCTCTAGATTGAAAGCTCTTAGGTTTTGGTTTGCTTTTTTTATAAGAGTTTTTAATTTTTTTAAAATGTGTTTGTGTTTAACTGTTTTGCTACATGAGTAAGTTTGGAGAGTAGAAGCAAAGAAACAAAGATTCTATTCAGCCACATAGTGCATAGATTTTAACACTCATATGACAGTACACAGTCACATATATATATATATATATATATATATATATACACACACACACACACATATATATACACACACAGATAGATAGATAGATGTATATACACACACGTATATAGAGTTAAATTCCTCATGAATCTCTTCTTAAAACTTTGAAATTATTACTTTTTGTGCAACCATGTTCTTTTCAGCTTTATTGGGTATAATTGACAATTCAAGCTCATGTATATGTAAGGTATACAACTTAATGATTTGATATACAGACACACTGTGAAATAATCACCACAATCAAGCTAAATAACATACCCATCACGTCACATAATTGTCATTGCTTTCGTGTGTGGTGAGAACACTTAAGACCTACCCTCTCAGCAAATGTCAAGTGTACAATACAGTATTGTTAACCGCAGACACAGTGTTGTACATTAGATCTCCAGAACTTACTCATCTTGCACAGCTGAAACTGTACACCTTGACCAATGTCTGCCCATTTCTCCTTACCAACAACCCCTGGCAACCACCATTTTATTCTCTGCTATGTTCATTAAGGATATTAGCCTGTAGTTTTGTTTCCTTTTAGTGTTTTTGTCTGGTTTTGGTATAAGGGTGACGATAGTCTCATAAAATTAGTTTGGAAGTATTCCCTCTTCTTCAATTTCTTGGAAGAATTTAAGAAGGATTGGTATTACTTCTCTTTGAATGTTTGGTAGAATTTACCCATGAAGCCATTTGATCCTGGGTTTCTTGGTGTTGGAAGGTTTTAGATTACTGATAAAATCACCATATTTGTTATTGGTCTGTTCAGGCTTTCCATTTCTTCTTGGTTGAGTTTTGATACATTGTATGTTTCTAGGAATTTATCCATTTCTTCTAGGTTATCCAGTTTGTTGGCTTATATTTGTTCATAATAGTCTCTTAAGATCCTTTTTATTTTTACTGAGGCATCCATTGTAATGTCTCTTCTTTCATTCTTGATTTTATTTGAGTCTTCTCTCTCTTTTTATTTTTCTTAGTCTAGCTAAGGATTTGTCCATTTTGTTTCTTTAAAAAAAGAAACTCTTAGTTTGCTGATTTTTTTTCTATTTTTTATTCTATAAATAACTTACTACTGCTAGATTTTTTCCTTTTGCTAAATTTTGGTCTCAGTTTGTTCTTCCTTTTTTCTGGTTCCTTGAGGTTAAAGTTAGGTTGTTTATTTCAGATCTTTCTCTTTTTTTTTTTTTTTTTTTTTTTTTTGGTGTTACGCAGGCCTCTCACTGTTGTGGCCTCTCCCATTGCGGGGCACAGGCTCCGGACGCACAGGCTCAGTGGCCATGGCTCACGGGCCCAGCCACTCCACGGCATGTGGGATCTTCCCAGACAGGGGAACGAACCTGCATCCCCTGCATCGGCAGGCGGACTCTCAACCACTGCGCCACCAGGGAAGCCCTCTCTTTTTTTAATGTAGATGTCTTATCACTATAAACTCAGTACTGCTTATGCTGCATCTCATACAACTTCCAGAATAATGGGTCAAAATGACTGACCATGGCTTACACTCACTCTAGAAACAATGAGGGATCTCTGCTGTCAACTGAATAGAATTAATTCCTCAGAAAGGCATTTAAGCCTCTCGTGATCTGATCCCTTAACTTACATTCTCAAGCTTAATTTCAAATACTTCCCATCCCACAGCCTCACCGCAACTTAATCCTTCACCATCTCTGAACGTACCCCATAAGGTTCCACCTGGTGCTTTGCTTGCTCGTTCCTCAGCCAGCAACACCCTTCAGCTGCTTGCTCCGCCCCACTCCCAATCCCACATCTAAATTATGCCTTTTACCGTTAATCATCTCTCAACTATCAGACCAAATGCCACTATCTCCACTCTGAAGGATTAGGAACACGTTGGAGTGAATTGAAAAAATAGCAACAAAGATGGAGAGGAGCTTTAAAAACATGGCTTTTGAGGACAGTTTGAAGAAACTGGGATATTTACCACAGAGGAGAGAATATTTAATGATGAGGGGTTGTTGTGGGAAAGTAGATTAAACTCACTGCTGCTGTTGCTGCCCAGACCCAAGAACAAAAACTAGGGCCAATGTTTGGGAATTAGAAGGAAATATTTCAGGCCAAAACAATTAGGAAATATTCCATGAGTCAAAGTTGTGAAAAAGAAAATAAAAAATATCTATCATTTTTTAATATATTCTCTGTGCTGGAGGCTGTGCTGTTTGATCACACTTAAGTTTCTTAACAAGTCTGAGAGCTAAGTATCATAATCTCCACTTTACAGACAGGAAAACTGAGGTTTAGAGAGCTTAAGTAACTTGCCCAAGATATCAATTGGTAGAGCAGCAACCAAACCTAGTTCTGTCTGACTTCAGAGCCTGGAACAGAGCAGAAGCCTGCAGCACACCCCCCATCCCCCAAGTTCCAAGGTTCCTCCATGTCCCCTGCCTCTTGTTTGTAGAAAAGCTGAACTCTCCCAGGCCTCCCTGAGTCACAAAAGAGCAGGCTCAAGCAGTTAATGATTAGGACAACAGAGTCACAGATTCAATATCTGATCCACATTCCTGAGTCACTTGACAGATACTATAGCTGCCACCAGAGGGAAAAAGTTAACTGCACGATGACCAGACTGCAGCCGTGACATAAGCTGCTCCATCTTGTGCAGTACTGAATCTATGGCTAGCACAATTCCAGGAACTAGCCTTAAGAGAATGGGATTGGGCTTCCCTGGTGGCGCAGTGGTTGAGAGTCCGCCTGCTGATGCAGGGGACGCGGGTTCGTGCCCCGGTCCGGGAAGATCCCACATGCCGCGGAGCGGCTGGGCCCGTGAGCCATAGCCGCTGAGCCTGCACGTCCGGAGCCTGTGCTCCGCAACGGGAGAGGCCGCAACAGTGAGAGGCCCGCGTACAGCAAAAAAAAAATAGAATGGGATTAACACTATTGCTCAGAATAATCCATAGTTTTGTGGGCATCAAAATAATTGTAGCTTGTTCTGCCCGTATATGTAAACGGGCAACTCAAACTGTCAGCAAAGAGATGTGACAGACCCATGTCCACATCTTCCACACTAAGAATACAGCACCATATGTCAGCATGAAGTACAGAAGGCGGACCTTTGTTCCTAATCCCATAGAAATGGAATGATGTTCTGAGAAGTGGGGATTTGTAAGCAGCTTCTGGCAGGAAAGAACTCTCTGCAGGAGGTTCCTTTTCTCTTGTCACTTTAGCAAAGCTATATTGTAACTAAACAAACCAGGCACCCCCATGCTCTTCTCTGGCCCAAGCACACCTTTTAAATCTTTTGATCACACAATATCTTGCCTAACCCATTCTTTCTACAGCTCAAAGAAGTAGAAATGAAGAAAAAGTAATTAACAGATGACCAGATCTCTTCCCTAGCTTCCCGTTCAGAAATCTCAAGAACAAACTGTGTGACCAAATTGTGTGAATGAGATAGCATCTAAATAAAGATCACAAGAAGTTGATGAGCCTGTACAGTGAGGGATGGTGACAACTCTGACGCCCTATCTCAATGATTAACTGAGATTACTTCCCTCTTTCCCTTTAAAAACTTTCATGGCTAGACAGAATCTTGGGAGTTGGTTTTTGGGAACACTGAGTCTGCCCTCTCCCCAGATTTCTGGCTTTCTGATTAAAAGCAATGTTTTCCATTTCTACTAATACTTGCCTCTCGGGTAATGATTTTCGAGCTTCTAGCAGCCGGACCTGAGTTCAGTAACAAGCCAATGCCATGGAGCCACCACTATGCTGTCTGAAGAGGTAGTGAATGCCCGTCTCTAGAAGTGTAAAAGCAGTCTGGATGCACACTTGGGGGAACAATAGAATGAGGCTCTAAGCAGCTGAGGAGCTGAATGCAACCTTTGAGAATAATTCCAACCCCGACTTTAGCCTTCCCAATCACATGAACCTTTAAATTTTAAATAGTTCATTTTTAATCTGGTAAATTCGACAGGACATTTAAGATGCAAGCGGCAGAATTAGCAAGAGCAGAATATGATTTCTCTCTGTCTCCTCTCTATGCCAAGATTATGACTTCATCATATTCTGCTTTATATTAAGGTTCTTTATATTTCACGTACTTCTGAAATGGAGTGGGGCTGTCAACACCTGTGTTTCACAGATAAGGAAACCAGCTCTGAGACATGCTTGTTCCCATGGAATCTACTTCCTTGATTCTCTCACAGCGTGTAATGAGGCTTATCACCACCACTCCACTGGCACTCCTACAAGTGACCAAAGACCTAGCTGCTATATTTATAAAATATCACAATCCTTGTCTTCCTTGATCTCTGAGCCACAGCCAACACAGCAGAACGGTACCCACTTCCGTTAAGCCTCTCTTCCCTTAGCTTCTGTAGTATCTAAATACCCTCTTTTTTCCTTCTTTATTTCTGACAGCTTTTTCTAAATTTCTCCTACAGGGCCTTCTTGCTTTGTGGGGTCCTTACGTGACGATATTTCTTAAGTTCCTGTGTAAGTGCTCGTCTAATTCTATCCACTATCCTTGAATAGTCTCATCTATTCTCATGGCTTTATTTTTCAGTGATGACTCTATCTTATGTGAAGTCCTCTCTTCTGAGTACAGGTCAGAAAATATTTGTTGATAAATGAGTAAATGCAGGAATTAATAAATAAGTTTATGAGAAGTAACCAGGTTCCCACATTTCAGACTAGAAACAAGTAAAATACATTCTTATCACTGGTTTTGTTCAAGTCTAAGCTCTCCCTTACTAGTAGCATGACACTGGATTAGTGAATTGAAAGACCTACACCTTAGTTTGTTTTACTTTGCCATTGTCACTGTTAATTTTTTTCTTTTTAATAATTTACAAAATGAGGATAATTATACCAACTCTGACCTACATTTCAGGTAGGGTAATTGTGAGGAATGCATGCGTTCTCACATGGGAGAGGGCCTTAGGAATAGGAATTAATCTTACTAAACTGTACTGAACTCTTCTATCAAGAAAGGCAGATAGCAGGATGCCTAGCAGTGTACAAGACAGATGTTTGGTTTTGTTTTGTTTATCCCAAGGCTCTGGGGAAATATTGATGGTACCTGTTCACAGCTCAGCCATTAACAGCTTGGTAAAGGAAGGCTATGAAGGATACACAGCGGTGGCCAGATTAACTCCAGCCCTAGACATCCGCAACACTCACCTACCTGTAATGTATGGTAATGGCTCAGAACGTGAGCCCAGCCCAAACCTCAACCAAAGTGCCTGGTCTCAAAGACTGAGGGAATACAAAGCAACTAGAGAAATCACCTCTTCAGTCATCATAGAATGCCAAGACTAGAAGGCATTTTATTCTAGTCATTATCCCATTCAACATTTTCATTGGGAAAACGGAGAAACTTGGGCCCCAAAAGGTGATAAACAAGTTAGCTGCATAGCTGGAGTACAAATGTAAGCCACCACCCCACTATACATCCCAGCCTCTCCGACTACCTCCACCATCCACAAGGCTATTATAATATTTGTTTCTTTTTCTTGATTTGGATATAATTTACTTAAGGTAAAATATTAAGGTATAATTTAAACACGGTTTAAATTTACCCTTTTTAACATGAAGTTCTGTGAGTTGTACCAAACAAAAAAAATTATAACTAAAACCTTCCTCATGGCATAAAATGTCCATCACCCTGAAAATTCTCTCATGCCCATTTCTAGTGCTATTAGAAATTATATATTTTAATTTCAACTTCTATTTGTTCTTCGCAAGCACAGAAAACATCCAATTGACTTTTGTACCTTAGTCTTGTGCCCTGCAATCTTATTAAATTCACTTAACAGTTCTCATAGCATTTTTGTAGTTTATTTAGGATTCTCTACATAGACAGTCATGTCTTCGAATAGAAACAATTTTATTTCTTCCTTTCCAATCAGTATGCCTTTTAACTCTTTTTCTTGCTGTACTGCACTGGTAAGGACTTCCAGTGCAATATCAAAAAGAAGCAATGACAGAGTATATCTGTATTTTGTTCCTGATCTAAGGGGGAAATCATCCATCTTTCAATATTAAACATGAAGTTAGCTGTGGGTATTTTATAGATACTCTTTATCAAGTTGAGGAATTTCCCTTCTATTCTTGGTTTTTTGAGAGGTATATGCATATAATGAGTATGGAATTTTGTTAAATGATTTTTATATCTATTGAGATGATTACACGGCTTTTCTCCTTTAATCTAGCCACATGATAAATTGCATTTATTGATTTTCAAATTGCATTCCAGTTATAAGCCTAACTTACTTGATATGCTAGTACTTTCTTTGGGGTTTTTATGTTTCTGAGGGATATAGATCTGTAATTTTCTTGTCTTATAGCTTCATTTTCTGATTTTGGTAGCAGGGCAATATTGGTCTCATAAAATGAGAGGGCCAATAAGCACAATGAAAGATGCTTAGTATTAAGCTACTAAGGAAATGCATATCAAAATCAAAATTATATACTACTTTGCACCTACTAGGATGGCTAGAATCAAAAAGACAATAACAAGGGTTGGCTATGAAATGGAAAAACTCATACACTGCTAGTGAGAATGTAAAATAGTGTAGCTGTTTTGGAAGAGTATGGCAATTCCTCAAAAGCTTAAACACACAGTTAGCATATGACCCAGCAGTTCCACTCCTACCTATGTATATACTTATGAGAAATAAAAACATACATCCATTTAAGCACTTGTACAAGAATATTCATAGCAGCATTATCCATAATAGCCAAATAGTGGAAACAATCCATATTTCTATCAACTGATGAATGGATAAATAAAATTCAGTATACCCATACTTTGAATATTATTTGGTAATAAAAATGAAGTGTGATACAGGCTACAACGTAACTCAACCTTGAAAACATTATGCTAATGAAAGAAGCTTGGTACAAAAGGCCACACGTTGTATGGTTACATTTATATGAAATGTCCATTACAGGCAAATCTATAGAGACCAAAAGCAGATTAATGACTGCCTAGGGCTGGAGGGGGAAGGATTAGGGAGAGATGAGGAGTGGCTACTAACAGGTATAAGTTTCTTTGGGTGAGCAATGAAACAATGATAAAATTGGTATGACAACTCCATTAATACACTAAAAAAGACTGAACTGTGCACTTTAAATGGTTGATTTGTATGGTATGTGAAATATATCTCAATAAATCTCTTAAAACAATTAGTGGGAAACAGTTCCCTCCTCTTCTACATGCTGAATGAGTGTTCTGTAGATCCATTATTATTTATTCCCTGATAGAATTTACTAGTGAAATTATCTTATCCTGCAGTTTCTTCTATTGGTAAGTTTTAAATTATGAATTTCATTATTTAATAGATATGAAACTCTTCAAATTAGCAATTTATTCATGAATGACCTTCTTCAGTTTGTGTCAAGGAATGTATCTATTTCATCTAAGTTATATCTATGGGCCTAGAGTCGTTCATATTATTTCTTATTATTTTTAATAACTGTACAGTCTATAATGATATCCCCTCTCCAATCCTGATATTGGTAATTTGTGTCTTTAATTTCTCTCTCTGTCTCTCTGATTGGCAAGTGTGCCCAGATATTTATCAATTTTATTGTATTTTTCAAAGGGCCAGATTCTGGTTTTACTGATTTTTCTCTTTCTCAATTTAATTGATTCATGTTCTTATCATTATAGTTATTTCTTCTATTTGAGTTTATCTTGATCTTTTTCTAGTTTCTTAAGGTAGAAGGTGAAGTCATTGATTTTCTTCTCTTTTAATATAGGTCTTTAATGCTATAAATTCACTGCTAAGCTCTGCATTAGCTGCTCTCATAAATTTTCATATATATTTTTAAAAATTTTTATTGGAATATAGTTGATTTACAATGTTTAGTTTCAGGTGTACAGCAAAGTGAATCAGTTATACATATACATATATCCACTCTTTTTTTTTTTTAGATTCTTTTCCCATATAGGCCATTACAGAGTATTGAGTAGAGATCCTTTTGCTATACAGCAGGTTCTTATCAGTTACCTATTTTATATATAGTAGTGTATATATGTCAGTCCCAATCTCCCAATTTATCCCTCCCCCTTTATCCCCTGGTAACCATATGTTTGTTTTCTACATCCGTGACTCCTGTTCTATAAATAAGTTCATTTGTACCCTTTTTTTTTTTGAGATTCCACATATAAGCAATATCATATGATATTTGTCTTTCTCTGCCTGACTTACTTCACTCAGTATGACAACCTCTAAGTCCATCCATGTTGCTGCAAATGGCATTATTTTGTTCTTTTTATGGCTGAGTAATATTCCATTGTATATATGTACCACATGTTCTTTATCCATTCCTCCGTTGATGGACATTTAGCTTGCTTCCATGTCCTGGCTATTGTAAATAGTTTTTTAATCCAATTCAAAATATGTTTCAGTATCCCTTGGGGCATCCTCTTTGATCCATGGATTATTTAAGACTTTTAAAATTTAATTTCCAAATATTTAAGAACTTTTGACGTACCTGATTTTTTTATTTCTAGTTTGATTTCATTATAGTAAAAAATATACTTTGTATTATTTCAATTCTGTTAAATGTGTGAGGCTTATTTAGTGATCCAATAAAGTCTATCTTGAACAATGTTTCCTTTGCAAATAAAAAAATGTGTATTCCACTGTATGAGGTAGCATACTTTATAATGTAATTTAGGTCAATTTGGTTAATAGTGGTATTCAGGTTTTTGCATCTTTCCTGATTTTCTATCTTGTTCTATCGACCACTGAGAGACTAGTTTTGAAGCCTTTATCTGTAATTGTGGACTTGTTTATTTATCCTTTCTTGTCTGTCAGTTTTTGCTACATAGATTTTGAGGCTCAATTGTTAGCTGCATACACATACAAGATTATTTATATTCTTAAGGAATTGATTCCTTTATGATTATGTAATGACTCTGTCTCTGGTAATATTCCTTGATCTGAATACTACATTTTCTGATATTAATATAACCACTCCAGGTTTCTTTTGATTAGTGCTTGATGATATATGTTTTTGCATTCACTTATTCTCATTATGTCTTTATATTTAAAGTGAGTTTCTGTATACAGTATAGTCTGACAATCTCTGTCTTATTTTTATGGGTTTATACTGTTTACATTTAATATAATTATCAATATGGCTGTGTTAAAATCTACAATGTTGTGAGATGTTTTCTTTTGATCTCGTCTATTCGTTCTTTTCCCCTACTTTTTGCCTACTTTTAGATTAAATGAATATTTTTTATGGATCTATTTTTATCTTCATTATTATCATTATTATTACTTTGGCTACATCATCGGGTCTTCATTGCAGCATGTGGGATCTTCGTTGCGACACATGGGATCTTTTGTTGCAGCGCGTGGGCTCTTCATTGCAGCCTATGGGCTTCTCTCTAGTTGTGGTGTAAGGGTTTTCTCTTTCTAGTTGTGGTGTGCGGGCTCCAGAGTGTGTGGGCTCTGTAGTTGTAGCACACAAGCTCCAGAGCGCATGGGCTCTGTAGTTTGTGGCACATGGGCTCTCTAGTTGAGGCACGTGGGCTCAGTAGTTGTGGTACGCAGGCTTAGTTGCCCCGCAGCATGTGGGATCTCAGTTCCCTGACCAGGGATCGAACCTGGGGCCCCTGCATTGGGAACGTGGAGTCTTACTCACTGGACCACCAGGGAAGTCCCTATCTTCATTATTGACTCAGTAGACATGCCTCCTTTAATTTATCACAGTTTTTCTTCTATTTATAGTTTTCAATTTATAGTTTGACAATTTATAGTTTTCAAATCAATTCTGTATCTACTACCTCATTTGATACCAGAAAAACCTTGTGATTTAAGTATTATTATACCCTGATCTGGCAAAGATAAATTATATGTGACTGGCATAGAAATTTTTACACTGTGAATTTAGTGCTAAGGTCTTCATAATTTGGGGGAAAGTCACTATTTCCATGTGATTAATTTACGCTTAATTTTTTGTTAACTCCCCATCATTCCATCCCGTGTGCCAAAGTCATGACCAAGTACCT
This sequence comes from Neophocaena asiaeorientalis asiaeorientalis, assembly GCF_003031525.2. Lineage (NCBI taxonomy): Eukaryota > Metazoa > Chordata > Mammalia > Artiodactyla > Phocoenidae > Neophocaena > Neophocaena asiaeorientalis. The sequence continues at coordinate 1,937,332 of NW_020172589.1, forward strand.
CTTCTGGAATTGCCTCCACCCTCGCCCGTAGCTCTAGCTGCTAGAAAAACAAAAGCGACTAGACTCTTAACTAACCTTCCTTGTTTAGACCTGGTCTGTTAGTCTTAGTTTTGGCTCATGAATCACCTCTGCCACTGACTCCAAACGTCCATTTACACATTTAATGAGCATCCATTGAACACTGACTGCATTTATTCATCACTGTGTACTTGCGAGTCATGGTTGTGGGCAAATGGTATTTGAGGACAAATAAGGCATGGCCCACACTTGAAGAACTTGTAGCTTAATGAAGGTGTCAGAAATAAAACAATAACTTATGATTCAATGCAATACATACTACAATAGAGGTGTGTGCAGTGTGGGCGCACAGCAGAAGTGGTGAATTCTGCCATGGATCAGGTCAGGGATGTGACCATGATGTTTTTCTGAAGGATGTAATACTTGAAGTTGAGTTGGTGTGGGTTGGATAATCCATGCAAAACGAACATGGTGATAGAATAAGAATCAGTCTGGAGGTATGCCTAGTAAAGTAGGAGGGGAAGTCATGTGCTCAGAGAGTGTTGGGAAGTTATATTGCAAATAGTAACATGTATTAGACCCACACTGTGCTGAGTTTTTTGTAGCATGATCTCATTTATGCTATAAAAATTTTATGAGGCTGCCACTCTTGTTATTTTCATAATGAAGAAGGAGAACGGAAAGAAGAGTATCACCAACTTGCCAAATCACACTGTAAAGGACTGGTAGGATATTGTACTATATAACAACGAGAATACAAATACTGACCCTTCATAGTGGACCAGATATAAACAAACAGTGTGAGTATTCCATACATGCCAGGCAAATACTAACCCTGATCAAATCAGAAATGGAATCCAGGCCATCAAACTGTAGACCCTGTGCTCTAAGACTTATTCTATACTGCAACTAAGATAAAACTGGAACTATTCATTGAGAGTAAAACATGAAGGGCTTTAGGTATAAACAGTAGGGAGGCATGGAAATTATCAGAGATGGGAAATGACAGAAGATGTAAACATAATTATGTTTGAGAAAGATTAAATGACAGCAATGTTTAGGAGATGGGGGAGACATACATCAGGAAGACTAGACTACTATTACAATAGTCAAGACAATGGCCCAAATTATGACACTATGTGAAAATGAACAGAATTTGATAAAGCTGAAGGCTATTTGAGTGGAGAATTGATAGGACTTTGTGAGCAAATAGGTTCTGTGGTGAAAAAAGAGTTAAAGAAAATTTGTACTTCAGGTAATTGGATGGATGGCAATATGCTTATCTAAGATTGCAACAGGGAAACAAGAGCAGGGGAGAAGCTGACTCTGAGCTCTAATACTTAGTGGTTTGTGATTTCTTACTCCCCCCAGTGTTCTGTTTTCTCTTCTCCCTTTCTCTCTATTATCTCTTCCTAGCGTGTTCATTAATTAAAACGAATTTCAAGATTCAGTTAGCTCACTTTAATTTTCACTTCTAATATCAAAACTCAGGAATTTGAGGGGTCATTCTTAGAAATATGCTCACTCTTCCATGCCTCTGTGCCTTTGCAGATGCCATTCCTCCCACCAAGGAGTCTTCTCCATAGCTTGCTTGCATAGTGAACACCTAAAAACCCACTTTTCCAGGCTCCAAACAAATGATACCCCCATGATTTCCTCCCCACGCAATGTTCCCACTCCCTGATAGTCTTCCATAGGAATCAGTTCATACCTCCATCAGCGTTTCTCATATTTATATTGCAGTTGTTTGGTTACTTGTTCACCTCCTCAACAAAGGCGAGGTCAGGGACTGGTGTTTTGCATTTTTTTTTTGTCCCTGGTGCCTAGCAGAGCACCTGGCAAACGGTGAAAGCTCAAGATGTGTCCACTGAATAAGAAATTAATGAATTGATGGGTGGCATGAGGATTGAATAAGTTATAATGTATGTGTAGAAAGGTGATTAAGGTGACAAAGCATATGGATACCATGGGAATGGGAGCTCTTCCTGCAGCCACGTGCATCCCTTCCAGGGCTGGTCTGAAACTTTAGGTACAGTGAACCAAGGACAAGAGAGGGGCTAATGATTTTCTTACGAGGAATACAAGTGTGAAATATGCCCCAGATGTGATATTAAAGAGGAACTGGGACTTTTCAGTAACTTCCACTTTCCATATATGACTTTAACTTCTCACATACTACCTTTTAATCATTTCTTTGATTCCCCCCCCTCAGTCCTGTCCTTAACTCTCTGATCTGAGGTTCAAAGTAAGAAAACACTGATGAGGGCCTCTCCAGGAAGGGTTGCCAGATTCAGCAAACAAAACTACAGGATGCCCAGTTAAATTTAAATTTCAGCTAACCAATAAAATTTCCTTTTTGTGTGCGTGTGGTACGCGGGCCTCTCACTGTTGTGGCCTCTCCCGTTGCGGAGCACAGGCTCCGGACGCGCAGGCTCAGCAGCCACGGCTCACGGGCCCAGCCACTCCGTGGCACGTGGGATCTTCCCGGACCGGGGCACGAACCCATGTCCCCTGCATCGGCAGGCGGACTCTCAACCACGGAGCCACCAGGGGAACCCCAAAATTTCTTTTAGTAAAGTATGTCCTGTGAAATGTTTGGGACATACTTATACTTAAAAAATTACTCACTGATTATCTGAAATTCAAATTTCATGATGCATCCTGTATTTAATTCTGTAGCCTTAGCTCCAGTTCACTTTCTGCCAAGGATCGAGAACGCGCCCTGTACCCTGCACCTTTGATAGATCAAACTGAGCTCAAACACAGGTGAATGATGCAGGTCAATGGGAAATCTAGAGACGAATGGGGAAAACAGACCAGATACAGATGGATCTGTGCACAAACAGGCCGGTGACTGTAGGGTTCATTGTGTGACCCCGACTTTCCGCCAGTTACAGCACTGAGCACATGCTGGTGCAAATAAGTTAATAGTTAAGAGCACAGACTTTGACAGGGAACCTTACTCAATACTCTGTAATGACCTATATGGGAAAAGAATCTAAAAAAGAGTCGATATATGTATTCTGTATAACGGATTCACTTTCCTGTACAGCAGAAACTAATACAACATTGTAAATCAACTATACTCCAATAAAAATTAATTAAAAAAAAAAGAGCACAAACTCTGAAGTCACATGTCCTTGAGTTCAATTCCTTGTTCTGGCTCATACATGATTTGTAATGCTAGGCAAATTATTTAACTTCTCCAAGCTTGAATTTCCTTATATAAAATTAGGATAATAATGGCAGCCTCTCAATAGCTTTGTTGATATATTTCATCTAGTTTGATTCCTGGTCAGAGTTAACAACATTAGCCTACTACTATTACTACTACTACTATTATTATTATTATTATCATCATCATCCCTAATGCTGCTTGCATGACTAACTCTCACTCCCTCCTCTGGGACAATCCAAGGTAGAACAGGATAGAACAGGATAGGATAGGATAGAAAAGCAAGTTTACCATTTAATTTTTGCTTAGTATATACAAGATACTGTGTTGTTTGTATGTGTTTTTCATCCAGTCCTCATAACAACCCTGAGAGACAGCATTATTCGTATTTTGTAGACATTGGATCCAAGGCATAAAGAAATTAGGAAGTATTTCTAAGATCACATAGATACACAACTTGTAAGTGGCAATCTGAAACTTAAACTCAGTTGTCTGATCCCAGAGCTCAACCACTAACACACACATCAAGATCTGGCTATGAGATTTCCAAATCAGACTACAAGCATTTCCTACCTGAAGAAAGAACTCTGATGACCTTCAGTTACACATGGAAATGGTCATTGGAATTGCAGCATGCCATATTCCTTTTATTTTCATATCCTCTTGCCAAACTAGAATGGCATTCTGAAATAAGGTACTCACTTCCTCTTCCTAGCTTGGGTAAAACCGTCTTTCATAATCCCATTTCTCCTCTACCTAAGGTCAAATTCATTTGCATATGTCAATGGAGGGTAAGTCACAAGTTCTTGACTGCTTTTGATATGGTGCACATTAAAGGCTCTCTACATTTTATCAGGCATTTTATCTGCTGTCTCCTAGGTCCTTAAGATAGTACAGATGACGAGGTGGGAAATTATGTTTCAGTTTTACAGATGAGGAATCTGAGACTTAGAGTGGTCTCAGCCATTTGTCAGAGTTACAAAGATAATAACTGATAGAACTATTACATGAGTCCCTGCTTCTCTTCTGAAAATTATTTATTAACTCATTTATTCAGTACATATTGATGGGTATCTTTTATATGTAAGGCACTATCCTAGAAACTGGAGCTATCTCAGTTCTGCCCTTGACATATCTATAGGCTAAAGGAGAAGAGAGCTATTAAAGTACTTAGTTCCCAGACAACTGGTCAAGGGCAATATGGCAGGTGATGGCAGGTGATGGAGTGACCATCTGGAGAAGGGTGGAAGGGCCATGATGGAGATTTTGCAGAAAAGGGGGCATTTGAACCTGAGCCTGAGTAATAAGTAGGAATGTGTCAAGGAGAGATAATAGGGAAGCTATCCCAGGAAAAATAAAGGGCCTGAGCAACGGCATGGGAGTGTGAATGGGCATGCCCAGGTGGAGACAAGACACTAGCTCAGAGCATGGGAAGGAAGCAGAGCGCACAGGGAGGCAAGGAGGCACGCCTCACCAACTGTTGTTGCTTGCTCCTTGGCACTGAAAAGCAGTTCTGCCTGATCCCCATCTAATTGTCAATGCTGGCAGTGGAACTAACTCCAAAAGAACGATTCCGGTGCCATTTATAAACACACATTAGAAAAACCAAGAGGGTTTTTCTTTCCCTCTCTGTAAAACCCTTAGTTTGAGAGCTAGGGCAGGGCTCATTAGTAGAGATCCAAAAGCAAGCTGTGTCTATCTTATGCAACAACCTGAATTCCATAGCAGATGATGTCACCTATAAATGCCCTATAAATGGAGCAAGGCTTCAGGTGCATCTGAACAATTTAACTGCATCGATACCCACTGCTACAAACATGGCTGTCTCAGTGCTACGGCTGACAGTTGTTTGGGGACTGCTTGTCTTAATTCTGACTTGCCAAGCCGGTAAGTACCTGCAATCACAGCTCATGCATTGTGCAGTAGTTAGCCATGACTGGAGGAAGTCAGTGGCGCAGATCCAGAACATAAAGGGGAGAGAAGGGAACTTTGGGCACTGCAGAAAGAGCACTGGACTGGGAGACAAGAGACAGATCTTCTAATAAAAAGAAAGTAGGACTTTTATTCAAACGTGCTTAGGTTACAGTCTCTATCGGTGAATGTATGACGTTTAGAATGACTTTTCTTCTTATATCTTCATGTGATATAGTGACACTATTATAATTTCCTTGAGAGCTGGGGGTGTTTATTTTTTAATGATTATAACTAATAATATTCAAAGGCAAAGAGTCTGGAATAAGACTCCTAGGCCTCGCTCTACCACTAGTCAGAAATGTAACTTCAGGCATGCTCTTTAACCTCTAAGGGCTTCACACTTAAAAGGGAATATCAGTAGTTAACTTTCTCATTTAGTTGTCATGAAAATTAAATAAAAGAGACAAAACATATTGGAAAAGTATCTGGTCCATCATGAGCACCCAATAAATATTAACTGCTATTTTTATCATGTATCATCTCATTTGATTCTCATAATCTTTTTAAGTAAACGTGCACAGTTTTATCATTTCCCTTTTTGCAGGTAAATAAACTGAGCTTGCAGAGGGAAAGTTACTTGAGCATAGACACAGGTAGAAGTGGCACACTTGGGATTGAAACCCAAGTCTTTCGATTCTTTCTATTATAAAGTATCTACTTCTTTCATGTCTGTTCCAAGCACATAGAGGACCAAAAGGCAGCATGCAGAATTCTCACTAATTAATTTTTGGTCTAAAGAAGGCAGTGAGCTCTTAACTTAACTCCAATCAGAATGATAGGTCAGAAAACACAGACAGTACAAATAGTAACAGAGCTTTCTGAGCTCTTCTAAATGTAACTTGGCAGAACTCCCACCCTCCATCACCCACTGTCCACTGGCACAACCCACAGGCAGACACTCCAACAAAGCTACAGCAGGGATGGGCTCAGAGACTACTGTGTCCATCTACCCCTATAGTAATCACCGTGATAAAGTAAAAAGTGAGATTTATATCCTAGAGACCAGTCCCAGGTCTGTCTCTCATGAACTCTGAAACTGGTTAAAATCAGCTCACTGCTTTGAACCTCAGTTTCCTCATCTGTAAAATGGGATAATTACCAACTGCACCAGGTGAAATGAGCATGCTTTTGGAGTCACTTTGTAAACTATAAAAACTGTATAAATATCAGCATTACTGTATTTTTTCAGAACTTTATGATTATATTGACTAAGAAAATCAGGTAGTTAATGTAAATAAAGGCTACCCCATATTATAACTGAAAGGAGAAAATATTCAACTGTTGGCTTTGATAATTTGTTTCTGGTATGTCAAATGTCTTCATTTTTATTATTCTTCAGCATTTTCAAAGTTCTTAATATTTTAGCAGCATTTTAAAAGTTTCGTATCTTTAAGCACTAGTGGAGAAAGCTACTATGAATCATTCTGTTGCTACTATTATTAACAATAGTAATAATCATACAGTGAGCATTTATTGTGGGCTCACCTTAGACCTGGTACTGCAATAAGTGATTTATATAATATAGATATGCATATATATACATACATATCTATGATATACATCACAGATAAAGTATCTTTCCATCTTGACAATAAGAAACTGAGAGAGCAATTAAATATTGTTTACACGGTTACATGGTGAACTTTTTGCTGAAGACAGAATCAAACTCAGGTACATAGGACTCCAAAACATCACCCACCATACTCTCATACCTCTCATTATATATGCGATCCAAAGGCTGGAGCCAAGGATTTGATCTTCACACACACTGCAATTCAGGGCTCCTTGCATTTTGAAAAGTTAGCATTTAGCATCATATTAAAATAAAAAGTTAAAGTAAAAATAATAAAATTAAATTGTTATGCAAGTAGGCAGATAGGAACACAGAAAAAAAAAGAACTCACTTTTCATGCAAGGAATTTCTGGTTCGCAGCTGGTAAATGTCTCCAGGGGACAGTTGCTTGAAGTCAGTATTATATCATATAGGGAACATGCTCTGTGAAATTAAAAAAAAATAAAAGTTCAAACCCTGGCTCAGCCACTTTCTATATGTGTGACTTTAGGAATTTCTCTGAGCATCCGTTTTCTCTCCTGTAATCCTATCACTGAACTGAATAAGGATTAGGCATGTGATGAAAGCACATCCTAGTACCTGAGCATCACAAATATACCTTCTCTTTCCTTCCACTTCATGTAATGAAAACAAAGCAATTCTGGTCACCGTGGTTGCCCTGTGCTTTATGTAAGGGTCATGTCCATATATGTCCATTTTTGCCTTAACTCTTAGCAGCATATGCTATGTACATAATAGTAGGCTCAAAAACACTCGTTGATGAAGAAAACCGACAGCTGAATCAATGAATACTTGGTGGTTAGTATATTGATCTTGGTTATAGGTCCCAGACTGGTAGTGCTCCTGTTGAATCTTTTGCAGTGGCATAGTAAACAATAAATGTTTGCAGAATGGAAAGCCATATTTTTTACTAAGACTTTCTATTTTAGGATATAATATAAATGCAACTCTTCTCACTAATCTGACAGCCTCCACACCAAAAGCTAGTTACATCTCCTTCATTCAGAGTAATGGGGTACATTGTACAGAAGTTGGGACTTCTTGAGTCAAAGTTTGTGGTGGGGGGCTTCCCTGGTGGCGCAGTGGTTGAGAATCTGCCTGCCAAGGCAAGGGACACGGGTTCGAGCCCTGGTCTGGGAAGATCCCACATGCCGCGGAGCATCTAGGCCCGTGAGCCACAACTACTGAGCCTGCGCTTCTGAAGCCTGTGCTCTGCAACAAGAGAGGCTGCGACAGTGAGAGGCCCGCGCACCGTGATGAAGAGTGCCCCCGCTCGCCACAACTAGAGAAAGCCCACGCACAGAAACGAAGACCCAACACAGCCAGAAATAAATAAATAAGTAATAAATTAATTAAATAAAATTAAAAAAAACATTTGTGGTGGGATTGACAGATAAAATACAGGGCACCCAGTTAAAGTTGAATTTCAGATAAACAATAATTTTTTTGTTTAATTATGTACTAAATATATCATGGGTCATTCTTACACTAAAAAAGTATTGTTATTTATCTGAAATTCAACTTTAACTGGGCATCCTGTAATTTTATTTACCAAATCTGCCAACACTACTTGTGAGGCTACAGTAAAACTAAAAGATAAAGGTCCTACTTCATCCTGGCACCAGGGTGCAAAGGGGAGGCTGTTCGTATCTTTAATTGCTGCTCTTGCATTGCTTTTAATCTCCCAAACCACTTAGACCACTAAGCAAAGCCAAACCCCCCGCCAAGGGACCTTGCATGTCACCAACTTCACTCTGGACCTTTGGCCTCATTCCAAAAGGCACTTGACTAAATATCAAAAGTAAGAGACCTGCAGTTACAGTACCATCTTCTCTTGCTATTTGTAAGATCTTCTGCAGGTCACTTAATGTTCTCAGTTTCTGAGTCCAGTGAGCTCTGCATACTCCACAAGATTGGTCAAGCTTAAACTTACACAGATGTAAAATCATTATTTACAGAACTATCACATGCTGTACAAGTGATAGAATTTCTCCTCGTCATCATTATTATACTACTTTCTACCTTATAACACACTTGTAGTTAGATCATACCTTTTCTGTCAAAGACTATGCAGTTCATCACAGAGTGCTTAAGAACCCGGATTTTAATACCAGGCAAACATGGGATTGAATTCTGATTCTGCCACTTACCATCTCTGCGACTTTGACCCGCTTCTAAACCTCTCTCAACTTCCATTTCTTTACCTTTAACTTCGGATAATAACTTTGCCCCCCTCATAGTGTTGCTGTGAGAATAAAATGAGATAATGCACGTAGATTGCCTGTCATAGGTATGTGCTCAGAAAACGCTACCTATTATTATATCATCCTCCTTATTATCATTTCCATAGGTCCAGGGATTACATGAGAAAAATACATTAAAACCAAGCAACCTGCATTTCAGTCCCAGCCCTGGCATTTACTAGCTGCTTTAACTCTGAACAAGTTACTTAACCTCCGTGAGCTTCAGTTTTCTCATCTGGAAAGAGAACCAATGTCTGCCTAAGCATCAATATCTGTTGCTCTGTTTGGTTTCAGGAATAAGTGACATAATGCACGTGAAGACAATAACCAGGCAGGCACTAGATATGCAATAAATGTAACTCTATGAGGCTATATAATTAGTGAGAGGGGGTATAAAGAGCTCTAGGGTTCCCTACAATGAAAGAAACTTCCCTTTTTTCTTGCTGAGAATCACCCTGAGATTCCATTCTGTTTTTCAGATGACAAACCAGAGAGCAAGTCAAATGACAAGCCAGATGACTCGGGCAAAACCCTAGAACCAGCCTTTCCAAAACTCCTAAGCCTCTTGGGCTCGGATATCATTGAGAATACGGTGGCGTTCATCGTCTGCTCCATGATGAGGAGCAAGTAAGCACTGAGACAAACCTTGCTTTTGTCCAGTTCGCCGTTGGTAATGACCGCATTGCATTAAAATGAATGAGAAACAAAATTGCATGCATGCCAATGTATTGTTTTAATTGAAACTTGTTGCCTACCTTAAGATATATTTGCATCTGCATGAATTTCCCTGAACTCTTTTGGGGTGAACACGTTCCCAAGGAATTTATGGAACAAGGGGTTCCATAAAATATTTTTTATTTCAGGATGGAGTAGGGAGGAAGAAGGCCACCGGACCGAGGGACGGAAAGCCATGTTCTGGTCTTGACACAGGTGTTATTTACTGGGTGATCTGGAGTTAGGCTTTCCCTCCCTGAGTGCCTCAATTTGCTAATCTGTAAAGTTAAAGGAATAAAGGACCCACCCAGTGCAGACACAGTAATCTGCTGATGAAGGTAGTGGGTAGACGTGTGCTCATTAGTGAGAGGTATGGTGGGTCCCGTCTTTATTTTCTGGTTTGAGTAATTCAAGAGGGTTAGCAGACACAGTAGCTAATCTCTCCTCAGAGGCAATCTGAAGAACCTCTCTTATGAGGGTTTGTTTTGATCACGAGAGATTGCCTTGATGGCAAATTCCACAACCCAGACTCTTCCAATTATTTTCAACCTGCTTCCAAGCTCCTGTGCTCAACTCCTAATACATCCTACCCAAGTTTACATAGCTCTGATTTTTACATCTACTTTACCCTTTCTTCATTCTTCCGACATTAATCTCCCCAAGTTCAGCTCTCCAGGGTCTATTTCGTTCTTTTGAATTTCTAGGTGCTTTTAATCTCCACCTCTCTGAGGCTCTGCTCTCTAATTCTCTCCTTCACAGCCCCCTAAGCAGAGTTTGACAAAGTGCAGTCTATTACCTGCTTCAGAATCGCCTGGAGAACTTAACCAAAATGCAGGTCCCTTCGTCCCATCTTGCACCTTCCTGGGGCAAGGCTATATAACAAGCCTTTATAACAAGCTTTATAACAAGCGTTTTAACAAGCTTTCAGGTGATTCTTATATACAACAAATTTTGAGAGCCCTTGATTGGATGCTCTGGGCTACATGGCTGAGCCTTAAAGGTCCACACAGCCTTTAAATTTGTATTCATCTTTTGTGTAGATGTGAATCTTTGTATTTTTCTAGGGAAAGTGCTTCTGACTTTATAAGATTCTCAGAAAGGTCTATTACCAGTAACAGATTAAGAGCCACTTCTATATAGAAGTCATCAGGGGTCATTTTGTATCCCTTGATCTGCTTAAATCCATATATTACTATCATGTGAATGGGCATAATTCTGCATACAATCATCATGAACAAACTGTTAAAACACAGATGTTTATTTTGTGTTTTTATTTTTCATATTGTGGTTGCTTTTGCAACTGTTGAGTTCCCATGACTGTTAGTGTAAACAAGGAAAAAACTGAATAACACCTATTATGTACAAAGTAGAGTTTAGACTCCAGTTGAATTCATATTGTTATAAATCACAACAATAGCAAGGCAAAGAATTAGAATAATAATTCTTTTTATTCCTTCCCTGGGGAATTCCCTAGATATAAAATAGCCCTTGTTTTCTCTGTTAACTCTGAAAGTTGACTATCTGAAATACTAAAGAATTGTTAGCTCTGGGTTCAGAAATGGCACTTCTTCTACCATTTTCTTTTTCCCTCATTTTATTCTGGGTATATGATATTCTTTCTGTTCTTGGAACTTACAACTGTCTCAGGCTCTCTGCTCGTGCTTTAATTTCTGCCTAAAATGCTCTTTTTCCCCTCCTAGCTAGTGCTTTGTCTTGCCTCTCATCTAAAAGTCACCTCCTCTGAAAACGATTCTATAACCACTCTTATTAATACAACTTCTTTTATTCCCTGGTTATTCTCTATCATTTTACCTTGTCATTATGTCATTATAACATATCACCATCTCACATGATTAATTTATTTTTAATCATGTAACTATATGAAAGTAGAGATCAGATCTCTCTAGCTCATTGCTATAGCACAGTACCCTGTAAGTCATATCGGGCACTTAGTAAATAATTGTTGAATTAATTAAATAAGGAAAGGAATCTTAGAGATCAGATCTAAAGCTCACATACCCCAATTTGACTGAGACATTTTGAGGGATCTTTGTTGAAAGATACAGCAGTCCTTGCTCAAGGGAACAAATCTAACTGTCCTCACTCTGTCCAAGAAAAGACCATAAATGTAACAGGGAATGGGAAATGGGAAGAGACCAGCAAGAAGTATTCCTAAGAACTTAATACATGCTTAGGAAAGTAGGGGCAGGAATTGTGAAGGAAAAAAGTCTAGACTTTAAGCCCCTTTCCTCAAAGAATTTGCCGTCCTTATTGTATAAGATGGCATGAGCAAATACAATGATAACTAAAATGCTGAATAAGTTAAATGTCAGCCAAACATCACAGTTAATGTCTAAGGAAAGGAGCTGTCACTGGGGCCAGGATGCTTAGGGGAGAGTTTCTGGCAAAGGTAAGAAGAAATTTGGGTCATAAAAGACTCAATGAGATTTCATTAGAAAGAGAGAATTACAAAAATATGGAACTTCATAAAGATAGAAAATTTGCTTTATTTAGTCCTATGTATCCAATGCCTAAATACTGTGTCAAGCACATAATAAATGCTGGACCATAGTTTACTCATCTCTTACCTTCTCAGCAGCTACCCCACACCCAATCCTTAAACAGTGGAATGGCCTCTGGTATTAATTCATGCTTCTGGAGACCTAAGTTTTAGACTTTGCTTTGCAATTTACCAGCCATGTGACTTGGACAGGTTTTTAATCTCTTTGAGCTTCAGAGGTTTTTTCATATGTAAAATGATTAAAATTCATTCATGTATCCGTTCAACAAATATTTATTAATTCATACTATATGCTAGGCACTGTTCTAGGTGCTGGGGATATATTATGAAACAAATATATCAAAATATCTGTCTTTATAGAGTTTATATAGGAATAGACATCAAACTAATAGATTTGTTGGCAGATTTAAAGAGATAATTATGTATAATGGCTTGTCAAATTTGAACTATTATGGAAATCTTAGACCTTACTACTTTATGACATAGGAAAACTTGAAGTATTGCTCAAATATTATACGATACCTTAGTGATGATTCTAACATTCCTGATCAGTCTAAATCATAATTCATTTTTTCCTCTTTTTCTTTTAAGAGGATATATGGAATGTGATGATAAACAAGAAAAAGATTCATCAGAGTGACTTCAACCAGGTGATTTTAACCTAAAAACTTACAACCAAAAAATAGTATATTGAACAAAGGAAAAAGGGTCTGTCTGATTTACTTAATAAATTTGGGAACCCACATTTACCCATAAGCAGAAAAGGGGTATTTTTTGTGTGTCTTTTTGTTTTATTCTTTTAGTCGTTTCTTTAAAATTGATTTTAAGTAGATGTATTTTTATCATCTCAAAGTCACTGACTTAATAAGATTCTCTTAAAAGAAGAAGCACAGTTGTGGGGTGAAACAAGTAAGCACTGGAAGTGAGGAGATCTGGTCCTGTCACAACTCTGCTTGGAACTTGACTTGTGCAAGTTCCGCCTATGAAAGGAGGGGTTATATGCACTAATATCTAAAGACCCAGGTAAACAGGCCATTAGTTACTCATGAGAAGAGTGAGATTTACTGAACCTAATTCCAGGAGAAAGGTAGGAAGCTCTCTAATCCTGCAGTTAGATTTATGTGCAAACAGTCTGGTTTGAGTCCTCAGAGATACCTGCTGTTTCCTTATCCAGTTCTCTCTTGAGAATGGATATTGAAATATAAATACAGAAATGTTAGACTTGAGAAAGTAATTCTATAAGTAACTAGCATGAACTTAGTACTTCTGTTTTAGGCAGTAAATTAATGCTGTATATGTAGTACCTAATTTAATTCTATCTAACATTCCCTATGAAAAATATGTATTGCTATTCTTAAATTTTATAAATAATGAAACCAAGTCTCAGGGAGCTTAATTAATGTGGCCAAGTTAATAAGGGAGGAGGGGTGGATCTGAATTCAAACAGCCTGATTCCAGTCTGTGCTCTATCACTCAGCAATAGAGCTACTGAACAGCGAATAGTGTAGGAAGAGGCAGTAGAGAATAGTGATTAAGCTGTGTGATCTTAGACATACCTCAAGGTGCCCATAGAAATAAAACCCTACCCCTTTGGTTAGTTGAATTACCTTATATGCATCTCCAGGAATTATGGCCTTTCCCAACTTTTTCCCTACTGGCTTCATTTCATAACAAGGGAGTGATTGGCGTGAGCTTAGAAAGCTATTATCATATTACCCTGGAACTTAGCCCACTCTTTTCCTTAAGCTTCTAAGGAGGGAAATCAGACTTGCACATTGGAATCAAGATGTGCTCAACGCAGACACACCTGAATCTCACCCCAAAGAGAGCTAAGCTTCTAAAAACACTCACTTATGTTTGCATCTTCCCATTCCCATCTTCTTAGGGAACAGCCTACCTCTTGTTGCAGGTATCCTAACCCTTTGCCTTCATTCAGAAGGCTCATTGGTGCTCACACCCTGAATCTTTGGAGTGCCATCCTAGAGGCTCAATGTATGAGACAGTCCAATAAGCAAGTCAACATGAAATTTTAGAAAGAGCAAAAGCCATAGAGAAGATGTAAGTTCAGCTTCTATCTTGGCCTCTTATTGGTTGTGTGACCATGGGGAGGTCAGTTGGTCTCCATGAGTCTCACTTTACTCCTTATTAATACTTAAAACATTTGGAACTTAATTGTTCCAGACCTTAATGTCGGAAATTTTTTAACTGCATATAAAAAAACTTTGAGTGGATTCACAAACCAACTGTAGATGCCCTAATGGGCAGAGAGGAATGGCTCTGTCTAGGGATATAAACCAAATGGACTAGAGAGAAAGAAGCTTCTAAGGCAGAGATTAAATTTTGGATGGTTTGACCAAGGCTGTCTCTCCAAACTCCAGTGACTGTTCATTTAATAAATAGTTTTAAAAGTTGCATTTGTATGATAAGTGTCTCATCAAATCAAAAGCAAATCATGACTTTAGAATGAGTGATTCACAGCAATGCCTATTTCTCCAGTATAGAAAATCTGGCCAAAGTTTTAGGTATTTCCTAAAGTAAGACAGGTAGATATATAGATATCCCGTTTTTCTCCTACGACATATGCCTCTATCTTACATAGTCCTTTAAAGCTTATTTAACCCACGCCTACTATGTGTCAGATTCTGCCAATGCTACCAAGATGAGTAATACTGTCTCATCGTTAACAAGTTTATGGTTTGGACTATCACCTAGCACAGTGCACCCCAGGACTGTGCAGGAAAACAATGAAGTTCTATGTACAAGTGCCGTGGACATGCCTTGGAGGAAAGGGTGGGCATTAAGAGGGCTTCACAAAGAAGGTGAATTTCCGCATGCAATCTCAGATGATGAGCAGAAAGGGCAAGTTCTCAAAAACTAATCATACAATAATTGGACACCTAATTGATCTGAGATTCTCCCAACCTCAGCTCAATCACATTGACATGATTTCCTTATGTTAATAATTTTACAATCTTAACTCCTAATGTCTTGCATCACTTGAAATCATGCGGATTCAAGTCTCCCAGTGTCTTAAGTCATTTGACATCTTAAAGTATAAATTACCTTTCTTGTGTTAAAATAAGAATCCAATGAACCTCACCAGATTATGAAACAAGGAAAAGATGGGAAAGCACTTTGTGAATTCTTAATATCTATGTACATTTTTAAAATTAAGAACATAATGTACTTGGACACACTCGATGACATGTTTCAACCTGCTGAGTCAGAACTTCCTAGTGAGGGAGGTAGAAATAAATAAATTTAATAGGAAATCCTCAAGTAACTAATGAGTAAAATTGCAGATGGGCATGACATCACTCAATATCCACCCCATGAAGTCTGATGGGAAATATTTCTTTTAGAATTTAGAGCAAGAAAAAAAAATTTCCTTCCCTCAGTACTGCTTCCTCATTTCTGGTTATAAGATTTATGTAGCTTGGTTTATTTCATTTATTTACTTTTCCTGTCTATCCCGAAACTCAAAGAGAAACTGATGACTCAATTTACTCCAGTAAACGTATGTGCATTCTCCCTTCATCCCTGTTGTTGATTCTTGCCTTTTCATTTTTGTTGTTGTTGCTTGTTTCTTCAAATATATATTATAGTTGATTTCATTATAAATCATCTCAAGTTCTAAAGGGCAGAGACGTAAATGTTAAAGAAAAGATTAAAATATCTTTGTATTTTTCTTAAGTCTTTGAGCCCTCTTTAGCTGGTAATTGTTTCCCTGTCTCTGGTTTATGTTTCTAAGGACACCTGCATGGCTCCAGAATAAGTCAAGGACACCTGAATCCTGCTTTTCCAGTTTTTTGTTTCACAAGTCCTCCAGGACAGAGACCTCAATGCAGCTTCCAGCAAGTTCTCAGGATTCAGGTCCTGGCTTCAACCAAAGACAGCTTCTTTTGAACATCCTGACTTTGCATTTTTGCTTCTAGAGGTCAAAATAATTGTGTCCTCTTTGGGGACACATATCCTACTTCATTAAGATTTTTGTTGGTGGAAGTAATTTTTCCTGAAGCATGTTTAAAGTTTTTAATGATGCAAAAAATATGAAATATATAAAAATGATTATCCAGAATAACTGAAGAACATTTCAAATTAAGAAAACTAAATTTCAGATAACATAAGGCCAAAGTCACAGAACCAGTAAACAACAGAAAGATTTGAACCTGACTCCAAAGAAAAAACCCTTAACCCCTAAAAATGCATGAGGTGAATTTCAGAGTTAAAAGTTTCATAAACCCTTTTAGGAAAAGTTTTTCAAAAAATCTGAGCCTACACTCCTGGGCTAGTAAACTAAAAACTGACCTTTAAAAAAAAATTAACAAGGTTATTGCTGTTCCACAGTTTTTATTACTCTCATAGAATAGCAGAGTGCCCTTGAAGACATTTGAAAATGGTGGATGGAAGAGTCCTTGACAAGTCTAGTGCAGTTCTTTCATTTCTTCTACCACTCGTTACACAGATGTAGGTCCTCAGTGGCAATTGGTGTGGTTCTTGCCCACTTGTTCATAAAGGATTGAACCATTGTCAAACCTGACCCAACTGAGCCAAGAACATTCTCCCAGAATTATTTAATATGGACAGTAAGACAAGACTGAAATCATAAAGCACAATGACAATTATGGCAGCACTCTAGTCTAGATGGGAGGGAAGCTCAAGAGGGAGGGGATATGGGGATATATGTATACTTATAGCTAATACACTTTGTTGTACAACAGAAACTAACACAACATTGTAAAGTAATTACACTAAAATAAAGATATTAAAAAAAAAATCTGTGTGCTTCTGTCCTGGATTCCTGTTCTCCCAAGTGCTTTGACTCTGAAAGCAACTCCAGTGTATTTTCAATAAACCTTTTTTTTTAACATCTTTATCAGAGTATAATTGCTGTACAGTGGTGTGTTAGTTTCTGCTTTATAACAAAGTGAATCAGCTGTACATATACATATATCACCATATCTCCTCCCTCTTGCGTCTCCCTCCCACCGACCCTATCCCACCCCTCTAGGTGGTCTCAAAGCACCGAGCTGATCTCCCTGTGCTACACGGCTGCTTCCCACTAGCTAACTATTTTTACATTTGGTAGTGTTTATATGTCCATGCCACTCTCTCACTTCATCGCAGCTTACACTTCCCCCTCCCTGTGTCCTCAAGTCCATTCTCTACGTCTGCATCTTTAGTCTTTATTCCTGACCTGCCCTAGGTTATTCAGAACCTTTTTTTTTTTTTTTTAAGATTCCATATATATGTGTACGGTATTTCTTTTTCTCTTTCTGACTTTCCTCACTCTGTATGACAGACTCTAGGTCCATCCACTTCACTACAAATAACTCAATTTCGTTTCTTTTGATGGCTGAGTAATATTCCACTGTATATATGTGCCACATCTTCCTTACCCATTCATCTGTCAATGGACACTTAGGTTGCTTCCATGTCCTGGCTATTGTAAATAGAGCTGCAATGAATATTGTGGTACATGACTTTTTTTGAATTATGGTTTTCTCGGGGTATATGCCCAGTAGGCAATTGTTGAGTCGTATGGTAGTTCTACTTTTAGTTTTTAAAGGAACCTCCATACTGTTCTCCATAGTGGCTGTATAAATTTACAGTCCACCTACAATGCAAGAGGGTTCCCTTTTCTCCACACCCTCTCCAGCATTTATTGTTTGCAGATTTTTTGATGATGGCCATTCTGACTGGTGTGAGGTGATAGCTCATTGTAGTTTTGATTTGCATTTCTCTAATGATTAGTGATGTTGAGCATCCTTTCATGTGTTTGTTGGCAATCTGTATATCTTCTTTGGAGAAATGTCTATTTAGGTCTTCTGCCCATATTTGGATTGGGTTATTTGTTTTTTTGATATTGAGCTGCATGAGCTGCTTGTATATTTTGGAGATTAATGCTTTGTCAGTTGCTTCATTTGCAAATACATTCTCCCATTCTGAGGGTTGTCTTTTTGTCTTGCTTATGGTTTCCTCTCCTGTGCAAAAGCTTTTAAGTTTCATTAGGTCCCATTTGTTTATTTTTGTTTTTATTTTCATTTCTCCAGGAGGTGGGTCAAAAAGGATCTTGCTGTGATTTATGTCATAGAGTGTTCTGCCTATGTTTTCCCCTAAGAGTTTTAGAGTGTCTGGCTTTACATTTAGGTCTTTAATCCATTTTGAGTTTATCTTGGGGTATGGTGTTAGGGAGTGTTCTAATTTCACTCTTTTACCTGTAGCTGTCCAGTGTTCCCAGCACCATTTATAAAGAGGTTGTCTTTTCTCCATTGTATATTCTTGCCCCCTTTATCAAAGTTAAGGTGACCATATGTGCATGGGTTTATCTTTGGGCTTTCTATCCTGTTCCATTGATTTATATTTCTGTTTTTGTGCCACTACCATACTGTCTTGATTACTATAGCTTTGTAGTATAATCTGAAGTCAGGGAGCCTGATTCCTCCAGCTCTGTTTTTCTTTCTCAAGATTGCTTTGGCTATTTGGGGTCTTTTGCGTTTCCATACAAATTGTGAAATTTTTTGTTCTAGTTCTGTGAAAAATGTGATTGGTAGTTTCATAGGGATTACATTGAATCTGTAGATTGCTTTGGGTACTATAGTCATTTTCACAATGTTGATTCTTCTAATCTAAGAACATGGTGTATCTCTCCATCTGTTTGTATCATCTTTAATTTCTTTCATCGGTCTCTTATGGTTTTCTGCATAAAGTTCTTTTGTCTCCTTAAGTAGGTTTATTCCCAGGTATTTTATTCTTTTTCTGGCAATGGTAAATGGGAGTGTTTCCTTAATTTCTTTTTCAGATTTTTCATCATTAATGTATAGGAATGAAAGAGATTTCTGTGCATTAATTTTGAATCCCGCTACTTTGCCAAATTCATTGATTAGCTCTAGTAGTTTTCTGGTAGCATCTTTAGGATTCTCTATGTATAGTATCATGTCATCTGCAAACAGTGACAGTTTTACTTCTTCTTTTCAGATTTGGATTCCTTTTATTTCTTTTTCTTCTCTGATTGCTGTGGCTAAAACTTCCAAAACTGTGTTGAATAAGAGTGGTGAGAGTGGGCCACCTTGTCTTTCCCTGATCTTAGTGGACATGGTTTCAGTTGTTCACCATTGAGAACGATGTTGGCTGTGGGTTTGTCATATATGGCCTTTATTATGTTGAGGTAAGTTCTATGTCTACTTTCTGGAGGGTTTTTATCATAAACAGGTGTTGAATTTTGTCAAAAGTCTTTTCTGCATCTGTTGAGATTATCATATGGTTTTTATCATTCTGTTTGTTAATATGATGTATCACATTGATTGATTTGCATATATTGAAGAATCTTTGCATTCCTGGGATAAACCCCACTTGATCATGGTCTATGAACCTTTTAATGTGTTGTTGGATTCTGTTTGCTAGTATTTTGTTGAGGATTTTTGCATCTATGTACATCAGTGATATTAGCCTGTAGTTTTCTTTTTTTGTGACATCATTGTCTGATTTTGTTATCAGTGGATGGTGGCCTTGTAGAATGAGTTTGGGAGTGTTCCTCCCTCTGCTATATTTTGGAAGAGTTTGAGAAGGATAGGCATTAGCTCTTCTCTAAATGTTTCATAGAATTTGCCTGTGAAGCCATCTGGTCCTGGGCTCTTGTTTGTTGGAAGATTTTTAATCACAGTTTCAAGTTCAGTGCTTGTAATTTGTCTTTATATTTCTATTTCTTCCTAGTTCAGTCTTGGAAGGTTGTGGTTTTCTAAGAATTTTTCCATTTCTTCCAGGTTGTCCATTTTTTTAGCATAGAGTTGCTTGTACTAATCTCTCATGATCCTTTGTATTTCACTAGTGTCAGTTGTTACTTCTCCATTTTCATTTCTAATTCTATTGATTTGAATGTTCTCCCTATTTTTCTTGATGAGTCTGGCTAATGGTTTATCAATTTTTTTAATTTCTCAAGAACCAGCTATGAGTTTTATTGGTCTTTGCTATCATTTCCTTCATTACTTTTTCATTTATTTCTGATCTGATCTTTATGATTTCTTTCCTTCTGCTAACTTTGGGGTTTTTTTGTTCTCCTTTCTCTGACTGATTTAGGTGTAAGGTTATTTTGTTTATTTGAGATGTTTCTTGTTTCTTGAGGTACGATTGTATTGATATAAACTTCCCCCTTAGAACTGTTTGGCTGCATCCCATAGGTTTTGGGTCACTGTGTTTTCATTGTCATTTGTTTCTAGGAATTTTTTGATTACCTCTTTGATTTCCTTAGTGATCTCTTGGTTATTTAATAGTGTATTGTTTTGCCTCCACGTGTTTGTATTTTTTACAGATTTTTTTTTTTTTACTGTAATTGATATGTAGTCTCATAGTGCTGTGCTTGGAAAATGTACTTGATATGAGTTCAATTTTCTTAAATTAAGCAAAGCTTGATTTGTGACCCAAGATATGTTCTATCCTAGAGAATGTTCCATAAGCACTTGAGAAGAAAGTGTATTCTGTTCTTTTTGGATGGAATGTCCTATTTATATCAATTAAGTCCATCTTGTTTAAAGTATCATTTAAGGCTGGTGTTTCCTTATTTATTTTCATTTTGGATGATCCGTCCATTGGTTAAAGTGGGGTGTTAAAGTCCCCTACTATTATTGTGGTACTGTTGATTTCCCCTTTTATGGCTGTTAGCATTTACCTTAGGCATTGAGGTGCTCCTATGTTGGGTGCATAAATATTTACAACTGTTATATCTTCTCCTTGGATTGATCCCTTTATCATTATGTGGTGTCCTTCTTTGCGTCTTGTAATAGTCTTTATTTTAAAGTCTAATTTGTCTGATATGAGAATTGTTACTTCTGCTTTCTTTTGATTTCCATTTGCATGGAATATCTTTTTCCATCCCCTCACTTTCAGTCTGTATGTGTCCCTAGGTCTGAAGTGGGTCTCTTGTAGACAACATATATATGGGTCTTGTTTTTGCATCCATTCAGGCAGTCTATGTCTTTTGGTTGGAGCATTTAATCCGTTTACATTTAAGGTAGTTATCAATATGTATGTTCCTATTACCATTTTCTTAATTGTTTTGGGTTTGTTATTGTAGGTCTTTTCCTTCTCTTGTGCTTCCTGCCTAGAGAAGTTCCTTTAGCATTTGTTGTAAAGCTGGTTTGGTGGTGCAGGATCCTCTTAGCGTTTGCTTGTCTGTAAAGGTTTTAATTTTTCCGTCGAATCTGAATGACATCCTTGTTCGGTAGAGTAATCTTGGTTGTAGGTTTTTCCCTTTCATCACTTTAAATATGTCCTGCCACTCCTTTCTGGCTTGCAGAGTTTCTGCTGAAAGATCAGCTGTTCACCTTATGGGGATTCCCTTGTGTGTTATTTGTTGCTTTTCCCTTGCTGCTTTTAATATTTTTTCTTTGTATGTAATCTTTGGTAGTTTGCTTAATATGTGTCTTCGCATGTTTCTCCTTGGATTTATCCTGTATGGGACTCTCTGTACTTCCTGGACTTGATTGACTATTTCCTTTCCCATATTAGGGAAGTTTTCAGCTATAATCTCTTCAAATATTTTATCAGTCCCTTTTTCTTTCTCTTCTTCTGAGACCCCTATAATTCGAATGTTGGCGCTTTTACTGTTGTCCCAGATGTCTCTGAGACTGTCCTCAATTCTTTTCATTTTTTTTTCTTTATTGTGCTCTGTGGTAGTTATTTCCATTATTTTATCTTCTAGGTCACTTCTCCGTTCTCTGCCTCAGTTATTGATTCCTTCTAGAGAATTTTAAATTTCATTTATTGTGTTGCTCATCATTGTTTGTTTGCTCTTTAGTTCTTCTAGGTCCTTGTTAATTGTTTTTTGTATTTTCTCCATTCTATTTCCAAGGTTTTGGATTAGCTTTACTCTCATTACTCAATTCTTTTTCAGGTAGACTGCCTATTTCCTCTTCATTTGTTTGGTCTGGTGGGTTTTTACCTTGCTGCTTCATCTGCTGTGTGATTTTCTGTCTTTTCATTTTGCTGAACTTACTGTGTTTGGGGTCTCTTTTTCGCAGGCTGCAGGTTCACAGTTCCCATTGTTTTTGGTGTCTGCCCCCAGTGGTTAAGGTTGGTTCAGTGGGTTGTGTAGGTTTCCTGGTGGAAGGGACTAGTGCCTGTGTTCTGGTGGATGAGGTTGGATCTTGTCTCTTTGGTGAGCAGGACCACGTCCAGTGGTGTGTTTTGGGGTGTCTGTGACCTTATTATGATTTTAGGCAGCCTCTCTGCTAATGGGTGGGGTTGTGTTCCTGTCTTGCTAGCTGTTTGGCATGGGGTGTCCAGCACTGGAGCTTGCTGGTCCTTGAGTGGAGTTGGTTCTTAGTGTTGAGATGGAGCTCTCTGGGAGAGCTTTCACCATTTGATATTTCATGGGGTTGGGAGGTCTCTGGTGGACCAATGTCCTGAACTCGGCTCTCCCACCTCCGAGGCTCAGGCCTGACACTCGGGCAGAGCACCAAGACCCTGTCAGCCACACAGCTCCCATCTGCATAGTCTGTATCTGCTCCACCCCACCAGACGTCTGAGTCAACTTCCTCTGCGTCTGCTGTGTCAATCCAATAAATCTTTCGTTTGTTGTCTTCCTATTTATACTAAGCCAGGATAGGTTTGCATGCAACACAAAGAACCTTTAATAATGCAGATAGCCAAACAAAGAGTGAATATGTACTAAATATTGAAAAATACATATTACTTTCTACAATAAATTTAGATAATTCACCCTCTAATTTTCCAGAGACCTCCAGTTTCTTTTTATCCCCAACTTCATTGAAATATAATAGACATATAACATTGTGGAAATTTAATATGTACAACGTGATGATTGATATACATATATATTGCAAAATGATTCCCACAACAAGGTTAGTTAACACATCCATCACCTCACATGGTTACCTTTTTGTTTGTTTGTTTTGTAGTGAGAACTTTTAAGATCTACTTTGTTAGCAACTGTCAAGTACACAATACAGTATTAACTACAGTCACCGTGTTGTATATTAGATCTCCAACTTATTGATCTTATAACTGGAAGGTTGAAACCTTTGGCCAGCTTCAACCATTTCTCCCACCACCTCCTCTGCCCCTGGCAACCACCCATCTACTCTCTACTTCAATGACTTCCATTTATTTTTTAAGATTTCATATATAAATGAGGTCATACAATATTTGTCTTTCTTTGTCTAACTTACTTCACTTAGCATTACATCCTCATAATTCATCTGTATTGTTGCAAGTGGCAGGATTTCCTTCTCTTTTAAGGTTGAACAATATTCCATTATATATATATACCACATTCAACCATTGACAGACATAGGTTGTTTCTATGTCTTGTTTATTGTAATTAATGCTGCAATGAATGTGGAGGTACAGATATCTCTTTGAGATAGTGGTTTTATTTCCCTTGGATATATACCCAGAAGTAGGATTGCTGGATCATATGGTAATTCTATTTTTATTTTTTTGAGGAACCTCCATACTGTTTTTCTTTATGGCTACACCAATTTACGTTCCCACCAACAGTGCACAAGTGTTCCCTTTTCTCCACACCCTTGTTAGCCTTGTTATCTCTTGTATTTTGATCATAGCCATTGTAACAGGTGTGAGGTCATATCTCATCATGGCCTTGTTTTGTATTTTCCTAGTGATTAGTGATCTTGAGCACCTTTTCATATACCTGTCAGCCATTTTTATGTCTTCTTTGGAAAAATGTCTATTCAGGTTTTTTTAGGTCTTTTTCCTATTTTTTTAATAAAAAAATTTGTTTTTGCTATTGATCAGTATGAGCTCCTTATATATTTTGGAAGTTAGTTCCTTACCAGATACATGATTTGCACATATTTTCTCCTATTCCATAGGTTACCTTTTCTTTTTGTTGATCATTTCAATACTGTGCTAAATTTAAACATCATATCCTCTTAATCAAAGTTACCTAAGATTTCTATGATATTCATCATCTGACATGCAGACTGCTTCTTCCCAACAAACGTGAACCAAGAATCCCTCCTCATATTCTGAGTGCCTAACTTGTGCTTGGGAAATATATTTACTATAAGTAAAAGAATCAGTGTACTCCCTATGTGAGAGAGATATGCCCTATCAGAGCTTTGTCTTTAGCTTCACCTGTTTGTTGTACAATTTGAAATCTCGCTTTCATGTTGGTAAAATAGCAAAACACAACACAACAAAACAAACAACAACAACAAAAAAAGCAGGTACCGAATCAGTACTGGATTTTGTGCACTACAACGACAGACCTGTTTAAGATCTCCAGCAACCTATAGAGATTTTGAAGATTTCCCGATTGCTTTACAAGGCATGTTACTTCTCTTCCCACCCTCCAATAAGACCCCTCTCTGCAGCCAGCAGGAACACCTGTCTTTGTTTTGGTTTTTTTTGTTTTGTTTTTGTGGTACGCGGGCCTCTCACTGCTGTGGCCTCTCCCATTGCGGAGCACAGGCTCCGGACGCACAGGCTCAACGGCCATGGCTCACGGGCTTAGCCGCTCCACGGCATGTGGGATCTTCCTGCACCAGGGAATGAACCTGTGTCCCCTGCATCGGCAGGTGTACTCTCAACCGCTGTGTCACCAGGAAAGCCCCGGAACATCTGTTTTTGAAGATGAAGAATCTCTCATATCTTCACGGTGTTTTTGTTTTGTTTTGTTTTGTTTTGTTTTTATGGTCCCTTCACACTAATATCTCACTGTAACCTTTAATTGCCGTACAGTTGAAGTAACCTGGTCAGGCATTATTTTCTTCACATGACAGGTGAGGAAACTGAGGCTCAGGGAAGGTAATGGACATCATGCCTAAGATATGAGAGCTGATGGAGGCTGAGTGGGAGGTTGGTCCAACCTCCAACACAACTCTGCTGCCCTGTGACACCCTGAGGACACAGTCTACTGCATCGCTCTGTCCCCAATCCCAAAGTCCCTACCATGAAATCAGCACTTGAGGGAATTCACCTCTTGCACTTTACAGAGATGCTGAGCAGAAAGAGTACTTCTATTAAAATATAATTCAAATTGTATAAGTTCCTTCTGCTACTTCCCATCTCATTCTGAACAAAAGCTAAATTTAAAAATTTTCTTACAATGGTGGCTGAGAACCTCCCTGAGCTATCCACATCATATTTCTTCTACTGCCACTCATTCCTTTGCTACCTCCACTCTAGCCTTCTGGGATCCTTGCTGTTCTCTAACACTCCTGGAATGTTTTTTCCTCAGAGCCTTGCATTTATTCTATCTTTTGCCTAAAATACCCTTCCCCAAGACAGTCACTGGCTTGCTGGCTTGCCCCCTCAGTTCTTTAAATCTTATCTTTGAGATCACCTATTCAGTGAGACCTTTGTTGGGTACTCTGCTTATAATTGCACCTTCCGGGCCCACCATTTCTTATCCCTTTGGGCTGCTGTATTTTCCTCCATAGTGCTCATCTTTTAACACAATTTAAAACTTCTTCATTTATTTTGTTCCTTTTTCTGCACCCCAATAGACTATAAGCTCTATGAGGCAATAATTTTACCTCTTTTGTTCAATATTCCTGGAACTATAGTGAGAAATTAGAACAGTATCTGTCAGAGAATAACTGGTCAATAAATATTTATTGTGCTCTGTGTTAAGCAAAGAAATTAAAATCATAATATTTCTACTTAAGGACAAGATAGTAAGGATGCAAAGTTGGACATTCTGTGGTTCTTGCCTTCAAATTGCGCACAACCTTGATGCAGAAGATATGAGCACATAATCAAGTAACCACACTCAGCATGATCTTGTGTAACACAGGCACAGACACAGTAGCATACAAACTGGGACAGCCATTAATGCTCCCTTGGAAACTCTGGGAAGACTTCTCAGTGGTAATAATATTCGAGCTGTATCTTGATAGATGAGAAAGGATTTGGAGACACAGAGGAAGTGGAGGAAGGGTAATTCAACCACAGGGGACAACTTAAAGCTCAGACTGTGACAATACTTGACATTCAATGGTGGCTCTTCAAAAGCTAGCTAAGTTGGTAAAACAATAGATATTGTTGGGACATTACCCATACTTGGACCTTCAGAAATGTTGTCTCATTTAATCCTCACTTTAAGGGCAAAAATTAGATATTAGCATTCCCTTTTGAAATAATGCAATTGAGAACCTGAAAGTTTAAGGAAACATCCCAAGATCACTCACATCACTACCAGTGGAGCCTGAACCTGAAGAAAATTCTGTGTGAGCCTAAAACCCTTGGTTTTTACTTCACTGCTTTTTAAGTTTGTGATAGGAGTTCCTTCTGGTTTTTTTTGTTTTTATTTTGAGAGGGAGGGGAACTTACTGTCTAATGTGTATTAATTGACACGATGTTTTATTTAAAATTCCTCTTCAAAAATGATTAAAGTAGCATATGCTTACCCTAAGGGGAAAAATGATGGGGAAAGTGAGAAAATGTATACATTTTAAAAGTTAATCACCTCCCACTCAAACACCATTATCCCCAAATCAGCATTCCCAGCAACCAATATTTACTTCATTCTCCTGTCCATCCAAATATACATACAAATGTAGAGGGAGATCTGTGTGTGCCCTCTATTCTGCAGTTTGCAGAATACAATGAGATATTTAACAATATCTCATTGTATTTACTTTAGATAAGTAGATACAAATCTTTTAAAGGCTACCTGATAGCTCAAAATTTAAAACATTATGATTTCCCTATTGATGGGCATTCATAATACAATTCTTTCTACTTTTTCAGCTCTTAAAGGATGTTGCCATAACCATCCTTATACGTATAAACACATGCACTGATTTTTTATTTCTTTATAAAAGACTTCTAAAAACTGAATTGCTAGATCAAAGGACATTTTTATTATTTTTTTGGGGGGGTAGCAGTATTTTATTTATTTATTTATTTATTTTTAACATCTTTATTGGAGTATAATTGCTTTATAATGGTGTGCTAATTTCTGCTTTATAACAAAGTGAATCAGCTATACATATACATATATCTCCCATATCTCCTCTCTCTTGCATCTTCCTCCTACCCTCCCTATCCCACCCAAGTATCTTTTCTGACCACAACGCTATGAGACTAGATATCAATTACAGGAAAAAATCTGTAAAAAATGCAAACACATGGAGGCTAAACAATACACTACTAAATAACCAAGAGATCACTGAAGAAATCAAAGAGGAAATAAAATACATAGAAACAAATGACAATGAATACACGATGACCCAAAACCTATGGATGCAGCAAAAGCAGTTCTAAGAGGGAAGTTTATAGCAATACAATCCTACCTCAAGAAACATCTCAAATAAACAACCTAACCTTACACTTAAAGCAATTAGAGAAAGAAGAACAAAAAAATCCCAAAGTTCGCAGAAGGAAAGAAATAATAAAGATCAGACCAGAAATAAATGAAAAAGAAATGAAGGAAACGATAGCAAAGATCAATAAAACTAAAAGCTGGTTCTTTGAGAAGATAAACAAAATTGGTAAACCATTAGCCAGGCTCATCAAGAGAAAAAGGGAGAAGACTCAAATCAATAGAATTAGAAATGACAGAAGATATTTTAAAAAATTATGACGGATATTGTCAAAAAATCTTCAAAATGTAGCAATTCTCTTACAGGCCCAAATTGACATTGTATTGACAAAAATTAGCTTAGATCTGTATCTCACAGTGTATGAGTAACTTTTTATAACTTTACTGAGGCATAATTGATGTATAATAAACTGCACATATTTAAAGTACACAATTTGAAGAGTTTTTACATATGCATATACCCATAAAACAACCACCACAATCAAGATAATGAATATATCCATTACCCCCAAAAGTTTTCTCTTGTCATTTGTAATTCATCCCTCCCTTTCACCACTCCCTGTTCTAGCCACAGTCAACTACTGATCTGCTTTTTGATACTACAGATTAGCTTATATTTTCTAGAATTTTGAGATTGACTTTGAAGTACTTATTTTTTCCTTACCATGTTCTCAGTCCTGTCTCAGACACTGACACAACACTTGACAACATGATATGTCTAGTTTGCTTATGTGGGTCCTGAGCTACCTTGAGAAAGACAATACATATGATTGATATACCTCTAGCCCCAGGTAATATGTGAGGGAAATCAGGGGATTTCTAGCTTTTCAGTGTAATCCTCTTACCAATGTGGGTGGAGAATATAATGTTAATTTACAGCCAGACTAATACTAGACTAATACTAGGATAATGCTATTATTAGTCTAGACTAATACTAGACTAATACTAGGATAGGTCCCCTATCCTTTCTTTAAAGAAAATGCCTTCTAGAGTATCTAGAAAATGAATCATCTACTAGGTGTATATTAATTCGTGTTACTCAATCATTTAATCATAAAATACTTACTGAATATTACTATGCCCCATGCTCTATGCTAGGTACTAGACTCTACCCTCTTGGAGCTTGCAAACAAGTGGGAGAGACAAATAATGATCACATAATCATGTATAAATATGTAATTATTTTTGAGAGACATGCTCAGGCAGGAAGGAACATGATTCTACTAGAGCCTCTAACAAATATATCTCACCTGGACAGGGAGGAGGGTTTCCTAAGACAGTGAGACCTGAGCTGTGATCTGGGGGAAAAAAAAAAAAAATGACAGGGAGGTGATGAGAAAAAATTCAGCAGAAGTAAATGAAGAGGAAGTACTTATGAGTGAACAGCCTTTGAAAAATCCCTGTATCAGGCATCCTCACGCCAGAAGGTCAAGTGGCTGTGAAACAAATGAGAGCAAGGGAGAAAAGCAAGTGCTAGGCCTACAGCACTCACAGGCTTAATCAGGATTTCATTCTTAACTCCAAGAACAATGGAAAGCCACCAAAGGGTTTTAGGCATTAGAATGAGAATGATCATTGTTCCATTTTGAAAAGATACTTGGCTGCTGTGAGGACCAGACTGAGGGGTCCAGAGTAGAAGAAGGAAACCTTCTAGGAAGCTCTTACAAGAGAAGAGAGGGACTTGGATGAGGGAGTATCAGTGCAGATGCAGCCATGTGGGAGGATTCAAGAGAATATTGGGAGGCGAGGTTGATAGAACAAGGTGATGAGTTGGATATGATGTGTCACGGTTTCAAAAATGACTCCCAGTTGTCTGACTAATATAATTGGACCTGTGGTGGTGCCATTGATGGAGATTGGGATACTGGACACAAAACTGCCCATGACTCTCAGGATATTTGCACATTCAGGAAACATAACCCAGAATATTCTTTGGCCAAGATGGGTTCTTCACAAGCTCAAGTCCCAACTTAAGTGACATTTCCAAAGGGGGACTTCCTTAGCCGCTCAAAATAAAACAGGGAACCTCTTGTCACTGTTACCATTCTTAAAATCTTATTTTTTTTATTGTTCTGATCATAATTTGTAATGATCTACTTACCTGTGTTTACTCACACAGTTTCTGTGTCTTTCTTTAGACTGTAAAATCTGTGGAGCCATGTTCATTTTGTTTATCACTGTGTGCTCAATGTTTGGCACAGATATGGTAATTAATATTCAATCACCACTTGTTGAATTAAAAACATAGAGAGAACATATTTAATAACCAACTATTAGTCATATTAGTGGTTACTATTAGTCATATTAGTCATATTAGTGGTTACCATTATTTAATCACGAAACAAGTTCTCATTAGAAAAAGACCCACCTAGCTAGTGGCAGAGCAAAGAATGCACCTTTTAAAGACGCTCAAAATAAAGACAGAGGTAGGGGCTTCCCTAGTGGTGCAGTGGTTAAGAATCCGCCTGCCAATGCAGAGGACACGGGTTCGAGTCCTGGTCTGGGAAAATCCCACATGCCGTGGAGCAACTAAGCCCACGAGCCACAACTACTGAGCCCATGTGCCAAAATACTGAAGCCCGTGTACCTAGAGCCTGTGCTCCGCAACAAGAGAAGCCACTGCAATGAGAAGCCTGCGCACCTCAACGAAGAGTAGCCCCCGCTTGCCACAACTAGAGAAAGCCCACGCACAGCAACGAAGACCCAACACAGCCAAAAATAAATAAAATAAATAAATTTTTTAAACATTAAAAAAAATAAAAATAAAGCCAGAGGTAGTTACTAGAAAGGAGGAACATCAGATAATTTTCATTTAGTTGTGTTTCCCAGTGAAAATTTTAATAAATAGAAGGTGCTGATATTTCTTACTATATATCTTGAATAGATATATAAATAAAATGTCTCCTTTGATGTTGTTAACGACCTATGGGTATCTCCTGCTGTCTTTAATCTGCTTCAATAGCCTACAAGCTTTTAAGCTGGTTCCTTTCCAAAATTTTAAAAAAACACAGCAAATAAGTTTTACTTTATCTGTTTGTTTGTATTACTTGACTTAAACATGGAGGCCAGAAATAATAAGACTCAGGTATTGCATCTCCAGACCTTCCAACACATCAAGCCGAAAAGGGATTTACTGCTTTCTCAGGCAGAACAATCATACCCCAAGCATTGTCTTTGGTCCCTAATCCATCTTTGGTAATGGACCTTCTCTGACCTCAATAACCTCAGATCCCAACTGCTCTTTTACATGGAACTTTGTCAGTAGCTATCAAAATTTTAAACACTAAAGAATTCTAGGCATTGCATTTCAACTTCCAAGATTTTTCTGAAGAGATAAATAGAAAACTACATGCAAATATATGGATGTATACTGTAGAACTCTTTATAATAACAAAAATATACTAGAAATGATTTAAATATTCACATAGATGTCAGTTTAAATACAGTGTGGCTTATTCATATAGGAATGCTTTTAAATGTGCAGAAAATGTTTTGAAAAATCACATAAAACTGTGAATGGGTTTCTTCTAGTTTGTTGAACTTATGAAAGAAAGGAATTAAAGTTACGTATGTAATTATACACACATATAATTATACATATATGAATATATATAAATATATATCATATACAGAAATATAACATATTAATTAAATTGCATATAATATATATTTCTATATTCTGATTATCTCCACAATACTTTTAACTAAACTTCGTATTGTTTGATAATCATAGAGTCACGTGCAGTTGTAAGAACTGCATGTTCTCTACTAAGTTTCTCCAAATGGCAACATCTTGCAAAACAATGCTACAATATCAAAACCAGTATATTGACATCAACACATACATGATACAAAGCATTCCCACTGCCATAAAAATTTCTCATGGGGCCCTTATATAGCATACTCACTTCCCTCCTACTCCCATCCTCTTCTTAGCCCCTGGAACTCACAAATTTGTTTTCCTTTTCTGTAGTTTTTTCATTTTGAGAATGTTTATGTTTATATAAATGGAATCATACAGTATTTAACTTTTGGGATTTGACTTTTTTCACTTAACATAAGTCTCTGAAGATTCATCCAGGCTATTGTGTGTATCAATAGTTTATTCTCAGGTTATTGATGATAGTATTCCAATCCTATAGTACAGCAGTTTGTTTAACCATTCATCCATTGGAGGACAACTGAGTAGTTTCTAGGTTTTGATTATTACAAATAAAACTGCTATGAACATTTGTGTACTGGGTTTTGCATAAAAATAAATTTTATTTCTCTGGATAAATGTCTGGGAGTACAATTGCTGGGTTGTATGGTAGTTCCATGTTTAGTTTTTTAAGAAACTGTCAAAATATTTTTCCAGAGTAGCTGTACCATTTTACATTCACACCAGCAATGTACTAGTGATCCAATTTTTCTATATCTTTGTCAGCTTTTGGTGTTGTCACTTTCATAATAAATTGTATCAACTTCTGCCAAAATCATCAGGTTCTGCCTATGTTCCTAAACATAGTCTGTCTTCTAATTCCTTCTTAACTAAGTCATTCCCTTTGATACCCACCCAGAAAAAAAACCTCCAGACCCAACAGGCTGCTATATTACATTTATTATTCAAAACTTTGTGACACAGAACTCGTTCCTCAGACTTCTCCATTTAGCACCTTGAATGAAGGCATAATCATCCTCTCAAATATGCAAAACACAGCAAGCTAGGAGAAATAGTAATGAATAGCTTAATGATATGACTGATGGGAGAGAACAAAGGGTCAACCCAACAAGATAAAACTTAACAGAAAGACATCCATCTATTCAAAAACACAAACCCAATGCTGACTACCTACGAGCTCTGTGCTATGTGCTGAGAAAACAGACATAAATAAGTTTAAGTTCCTATTTTATTTCACAGTTGAGAAAGGAGATTTTGCAATAAGTATGAAAATAAGTATGTCTAACTCTGTGTTTTGAATATGTTTGTTGGTTTAAAATAGTGTCTGACTTTTTTTCAATCAGCACTAAAAAACTTTCAATGAGTTTGAAGCTAGGGAGTGACTCATATTTTAAGAAATCACTTTTCCTTTTGTGCAGATGACAGATTGGAAAAGATCAGCTTTGGGAATACAGAGGCCATTTGGGAGATTAACACAGTAGTCTGGTGAGGAATGACAAGGTTTTGGGAAAAGCAGTAGCTGTAGTATAATGATAGATATGGAAAAGGCTTATAATTAACAGGGCTTTCTTACCAATTAGAAAATAAGGCTGAGAAGAGGGAATACTTAGAATGATTCCCAAGTTTCTGACCCATGCAACAAGGAAAATAGTGCTATATATTGAGATAGGAAATTAGAACATCAGAGTGTGTTCTGAAAGACAGACAAGAAGTTCAGATAAATGTCTGTTGAGCTGAACTTTAAAAAACAGCATCTGTTGGAAGTGATTTATGGGTAATTGAATCTCTGCTCCTCAAAGGAAAAATACAGCTTGCAGCACTAGATTTTAGAGTACTTAACATGGAGATTATATTGACAGCTACAGGAACACATGAAAACCCCCAGTGAAGGCTATATGTAAAGTGAAAAGAGAAGAGGAATCAAGTTTAGAATTTTCGGAGGCATCAACATTCAGAGGAAGTCAGGATAATGAGGGCCATTTTAAAGAAACTGAAAAATAATGGTCAAATAGTAAGAAGGATACTAGAAGTGGGAAGAAAGAAAATCCAGCAGAGCAGAAAAGTACAGGTAGAGTGGAGATATGGCAGGTGGCAGTTACTTGGAAGTAGTCAAGTAATGTGGTAAATTACATTATGTTAACCCATATTTGGCACCCTTCCATTTGTAGAAATGTATATGTCCTTCCTAAATAAGTCAGGCATCGTCTTGTGACTTGCTTTGGTCAATGAAACAAGACAGGATCACTTCCAAGAGGAAGCTTTAAAAATTAGCCCATGGTTCACTAAGTTCTCTTTCCTCATGAGCCATGATGATCAGAAATGCTCCAGACAAAGACTGTTCCATCAGTTCTGGGTCACAGAATTCAGGCAACATGGGGAGAGCTATAGTCAACCCAAGATGGCCATAGTATGAGAAAAAAATTTAAATGTTGTGGATGTAAGCCCCTGAGATTTGGAGTTATATATTAATACAGCTGGGCAACCCAGTCTGTTCTTAGTAGATGCAGGCAAAGTGAGAAAGGAAAACAGGAAGTTTCACAAGGTTCAACAATTTTAGCTGTAAAAGACACGGGGGTTAAGAAATGGCAGGAGGGAGAGACAAGGTGGAGGGATAGGAGGTTGCAGAATTTGTCTCTCCTCACAAGTACATCAAGAATCCATCTACAGGGCTTCCCTGGTGGTGCAGTGGTTGAGAGTCCACCTGCCGATGCAGGGGACATGGGTTCGTGCCCTGGTCCAGGAAGATCCCACGTGCTGCAGAGCAGCTGGGCCCGTGAGCCATGGCCGCTGAGCCTGCACGTCTGGAGCCTGTGCTCCGCAACAGGAGAGGCTACAACAGTGAGAGGCCCAGGTACCGCAAAAGCTGAACATTAGCAGAAGACTTTGGACACCTGAAAGGACAAGAAAAATCCCCTCGCCAAGTAGGATGAAAGAAAAAAAGAAAAGAGGAATTAAAAAAGGGACCAGCAACCATGGCAGGAAACTGAAGGTGAGGAGAGATTCCTGCACTCAGAAAAACCCCTGCACCATGGGGAAATTAGCTGGGACAGAAAGAGACCTTTGGGGGATCAAAGGGGAACACAGCAGACAGTCTGTGGAAGGCAGGAGAAAGTAAGAACTGTGCACATGGTCTGTGTTACAGCCCTGCGCACCCCAGCCTGAGTCGTGTGTCTCCTGTTGCAGAGAGGGGCTGGGTGCTGGAAAGTGAGGTTTGAAGCATGGAACCAGGGAGGGAACAGCTGTTGGCTGTGAAAAGACAGCCTGAAGAGACTGGACTAAGGAGCTCTACAACCAGGAAAGTCTGTGGAGGGAGCCCGGGACACCATAGAAGCAAGGTGTCATTGTTGAGTGGCGTGCAAGGGGCAGGGCCACCACTGCAACCCCCTTCCCCACCTGCCGGCTTCAGCCTTCATGGGCACTGGGAGGGGCAGCCATCTGAGCAGGCTCACCCACCCCTCAAGCCAAGGCCTCCTCTGCCCATGTAGGCTCTGGGGTCCTGAGTGCTACCCATGCCAGAGCCTCCTTGAGATGGTAATCTGCCAGTGCTGGCAGGGGCTGAGTGACTAAGCATGGGATTAAGAGAGCAGATCCAGGGAGAGGACTGCTGTTGGCTACACAGATACGAGAGGGAATGGGAGTGACTCTGCAGCCAGGAGTGCCCTAGAGGAAGAATGGTCTGCCTAGGAAACAAGTTGCCATTGTTGAGCATAAGGGGCAGGGTCACCACTACCCTCACAAGCCAGCCCCTGACTCTGCAGGCACTGGAAGGGACTCTCACCAGAGTGAGCATGCCCCAGTCTGTTGCAACTGCCTGCTGGTCTCTGCCACTTCACACACACCCCAGTTGTCATCACCGTACCCCTCCCCAGCCTGAGTGAGTAAGTGTGCCCCAATCAGCTGCTGCTTTCGCTCTCTCTCTCTCTCTCTCTCTCTCTCTCTTTGTCTCTCTCTCTCTCTCTCTCTCTCTCTCTCTCTCTCTCTCTCTCTCTCGCCTGGGTGGGGAACAGATGCCTGAGGGTGGTGCACATGCAGAGGTGGGACCAAAACCAAAGCTGAGCCCCAGGGACAGTGTGACTAAGTAAGAGGAAGAGAAATCTCTCCATGCAGCTGCACAAGCTGTGGATTAAGTCCCCATGATTGGATTGGTAAATCCTGCATCTGTGGAATATCTGAATAGACAATGAGTGTTCCCACAACTGAGAAGAGTCTAGCTTTAGCAGCAGTGGACTCTGGGGCCAAGTACACATGGGAGTTAGTCCAGAGACCTAGCTAGAAGTACTGGGGGGTCTCTTGGAGAGGCAGAGGTTGGCTGTGTCTCACTCTGGGAGCAAGAACACTGAGAAAGAGTCCCCAGGAAAATATTCTTATTACTATTATTCTTTTCTTATTTGTTTCATTTCGTTCTGTTGTTGTTCTTGTTCTTAATATTTTTACTTTTTTAAATATTTTTTTTTCTATTTTTACTTTACTTTGTTGTTGTTTTGTGTGTTTTTTCTTGTTTTTGCTCTTTGGAGTTTTCTTGATCATTTTTATGTGTTTGTTTTATGTATTCTTTGCTTTTTTTTTAGTTGCTCTCGTTTTGTTTTGTTTTTCATTTTTTGTTTTTGTTAGTTTAGGCTTTATTGATTGTTTTCATCTTTGAGTTCTTTGTTTCTTTCTTTTTTTTTTTGTCTGTTTCTTTATTCCTGTTTGTTTGGTTTTGTTTTATCATTTGTCTTGGGTTTAGTTTGCCTGTTTATTTGTTTTCCTTCTTTTTTATGCGTTGTTATCATTGTTGCTGTTTATTTTTGCTCTTTGTCTTGGGTTTTGTTTTTTTGATCGCTTTCTTTTTTTGTTTTTCATTTTTCTCTGGCTGTGCTGTGTGGCTTGGTTCCCCAGCAAGGGGTCAGGCTTGGTCCTCCGGGGTGGGAGTGCTGAATCCAGGATGCTGGACCACCAGAGAATTCCCTGGCCTAGGGAATATTAATTGGCATGTGCTCTCTGGAGGTATCCATCTTGACACCAAGACCCACCTCCACCCAACTGCCTGCAGGCTCCAGCGCTGGACACCTCACACTAAACAACCAGCAAAAAAAAAAAAAAAAAAAAACAACCAGCAAGACAGGAACACAGTCCCACCCATCAGCAGACAGGCTGCCTAAAGATGTACTAAGCTCACAGACACCCCAAAACACACCGCATGATGCACCCCTGCCCATCAGAGGGAAAAGACTCAGCTCCACCCACCAGAGCACAGGCACTAGTCCCTCCCACCAGGAAGCCTACACCAGCCCCTGGACCAACCTCACTTACCAGGGGACAGACAACAGAAGCAAGAAGAGCTACAACCCTGCAGCCTGCAGAAAGGAGACAACAAACACAGTAAGTTAGACAAAATGAGATGACACAGAAATATATTGCAGATGAAAAAGCAAGGTAAAAACCCACAAGACCAAATAGCTGAAAAGGAAATATGCAATCTACCTGGAAAAGAATTCAGAGTACTGATAATAAAGATGATCCAAGATGTCAGAAATAGAATGGAGGCAGGATCGAGAAGATACAAGAAATGTTTAACTAGGACCTAGAAGAAGTAAAGAATGAACAATCAGTGATGAAAAACACAATAACTGAAATCAAAAATACATGAGAAGGAATCAATAGCAGAATAACTGAGGCAGAAGAATGGATAAATGAGCTGGAAGATAGAATAGTGGAAATAACTGCCATAGAGAATAAAGAAAAAAGAATAAAAAGAAATGAGGACAGACTCAGACAGCTCTGGAACAACATTAAACACAACAACATTTGAATTATAATGGTCCCAGAAGAAGAAGAGAAAGAGAAAGGGTCTGAGAAAATGTTTGAAGAGATTATAGTTGAAAACTTCCCTAATATGGGAAAAAGAATAGTCAGTCAAGTCCAGGAAGGGCAGAGAGTCCCATATAGGATAAATCCAAGGAGAAACATGCCAAGATACATATTAAGCAAACTGTCAAAAATTAAATACAAAAGAAATTTTAAAAGCAGCAAGGGAAAAATAACAAAAAACATACAAGGGAATCCCCATAAGGTTATCAGCTGATTTTTCAGCAGAAATTCTGCAGGCCAGAGGGAGAATATATTTAAAGCAATGAAAGGGAAAAACCTACAACCAAGATTACTCTACCTAGCAAGGATCTCATTCAGATTCGACAGGGAAATCAAAAGCTTTACAGACAAGCAAAAGATAAGAGAATTCAGCTCTACACCAAATGCTAAAGGAACTTCTGTAGGCTGAAAACACAAGAGAACAAAAAGACCTACAAAAACAAACTCAAAACAATTCAGAAAATGGTAATAGGAACATACATATCGATAATTACCTTAAATGTAAATGGATAAAATGACCCAATCAAAAGACACAGACTGGCTGAATGGATGCAAAAACAAGACCCATATATAGGCTGTCTACAAGAGACCCACTTCAGACCTAGGGACACATACAGACTGAAAGTGAGGGGATGGAAAAAGATATTCCATGCAAATGCAAATCAAAAGAAAGCTGGAGTAGCAATACTCATATCAGACAAAATAGACTTTAAAATAAAGACTATTACACGAGACAAAGAAGGTCACTACATAATGATCAAGGGATCATTCCAAGAAGAAGATATAACATTTGTAAATATTTACACACCCAACACACACTCCAATACATAAGGCAAATACTAACAGCCATAAAAGGGGAAACTGACAGTAACACCATAACACTGGGGGACTATAACACTCCACTTACACCAATGGATAGATCATTTAGACAGAAAATTAATAAGAAAACACAAGCTTTAAATGACACATTAGACCAGATACACTTAATTGATATTTATAGGACAGTCCATCCGAAAACAGCAGAATATACTTTCTTTTCAAGTGTACATAGAACATTCTCCAGGATAGATCACAGCTTGCATCACAAAAAAAGCCTCAGTAAGTTTAAGGAAATTGAAGTTGTATCAAGCATCTTTTCTGACTACAACGTATGAGATTAGAAATCAATTACAGGGAAAAAAAACGTAAAAAACACAAGCACTTGGAGACTAAACAATATGCTACTAAATAACCAAGAAATCAAAGACAATATCAAAAAATAACTAGGAACAAATGATAATGAAAACACAAGGACCCAAAACCTATGGGATGCAGCCAAAGCAGCTCTAAAAGGGAAGTTTATAGCAATATAATCTTACCTCAAGAAACAAGAAAAAACTCAAATAAGCAACCTAATTTTACACCTAAAGCAACTAGAGAAATAAGCACAACAACAACAAAAACCCCAAAGTTAGTAGAAGGAAAGACATCATGAAGATCAGAGGAGAAATAAGTAAAATAGAAAAGAAGAAGACAATAGCAAAGATCAATGAAACTAAAAGCTGGTTCTTTGAGAAGATAAACAAAATTGATAAACTTTTAGCCAGACTCATCAAGAAAATAAGGGAGAGGACTGAAATCAATAAAATTAGAAATGAAAAAGGAGAAGTAACAACTGACACTGAAGAAATACAAAGGATCATAAGAGATTACTACAAGCAACAATATGCCAAAATAATGACAACTTGGAAGAAATGGACAGATTCTTAGAAAAGTACAACCTTCCAAGACTGAATCAGGAAGAAATAGAAAATATGAACAGACCAATCACAAGTAATGAAATTGAAACTGCAATTAAAAATCTTCCAACAAATAGAAGTCCAGACTCAGATGGCTTGACTGGTGAACTCTATTAAACATTTAGGGAAGAGCTAACACCTATCCTTCTCAAACTCTTCCAAAAAATTACAGAAGGAGAAGCCTCCCAAGTTCATTCTACAAGGTCAATATCACCCTGATACCAAAACCAGACAAAGATATCACAAAAAAAGAAAATTACAGGCCAATATCAATGATGAACATAGATGCAAAAATCCTCAGCAAAATACTAGCCAACCAAATCCAACAACACATTAATGGGATCATACAGCTTGATAAAGTGGGATTTATCCCAGGAATGCAAGGATTCTTCAATATATGCAAATCAATCAATGTGATATGCTGTATTAACACATTGAAGAATAAAAGCCATATGAACATCTCAGTAGATGCAGAAACAGCTTTTCACAAAATTCAACACCCATTTATGATAGAAACTCTCCGAAAATGGGCATAGAGGGAAACTACGTCAACATAATAAAGGCCATATATGACAAACCCACAGCAAACATAATTCTCAATGGTAAAAAACTGAAAGCACTTCCTCTAAGATCAGGAACAAGACAAGGGTGTCCACTCTCTCCACTCTTATTCAACATAGTTTTGGAAGTCCTAGCCACAGCAATCAGAGAAGAAAATGAAATAAAAGTAATCCAAATTGGAAAATAAGAAGTAAAACTGTCACTGTTTGCAGATGACATGACACTATACATAGAAAATCCTAAAGATGCCACCAGAAAACTACTAAATATCATCAATGGATTGAGTAAAGTTGGAGGATACAAAATTAATACACAGCAATCTCTTGCATTCCTATACACTAACAAAGAAAAATCAGAAAGAGAAATTAAGGAAACAATCCCATTCACCATTGCAACAAAGAGAATAAAATAACTAGGACTAAACCTATCTAAGGAAGCGAAAGACCTGTACGCAGAAAACTATAAGATACTGACGAAAGAAATCAAAGATGACACAAACAGATGGTGAGATATACCATGTTCCTGGATAGGAAGAATCAATATTGTAAAAATGACTATACTACCCAAGGCAATTACAGATTCAGTGCAATCCATATCAAATTACCAATGGCATTTTTCACAGAATTAGAACAAAAATTTTTTACCATTTGCACAGAAACACAAAAAACCCCAAACAGCCAAAGCAATCTCAAGAAAGAAAAACAGAGTTGGAGGAATTAGACTCCCTGACTTCAGACTATACTACAAAGCTACAGTAATCAAGACAGTATGGTACTAGCACAAAAACAGAAATATAGATCAATGGAACAGGATAGAAAGCCCAGAGATAAACCCACACACTGATGGTCACCTAATCCATGACAAAGCAGGCAAGAATATACAATAGAGAAAAGACAGGTTCTTCGATAAGTGGTGCTGGGAAAATTGGACAGCTACATGTAAAAGAATGAAGTTAGAATACTCTTTAAAACCATACACAAAAATAAACTCAAAATGGATTAAAGACCTAAATATAAGGTCAGATGCTATAAAATTCTTAGAGGAAAACATAGGCAGAGCACTCTTTGACATAAATCTCAGCAAGATCTTTTTTGATCCACCTCCTAGAGTAATGAAGATATAAACAAAAATAAAGAAATGGGACTGAATGAAACTTAAAAGATTTTGCACAGCAAAGGAAACAATAAACAAGACAAAATGACAATCCTCAGAATGGGAGAAAATATTTGCAAACGAAGCAACTGACAAAGGATTAATCTCCAAAATATACAAACAGCTCATGCAGCTCAATATCAAAAAAAACCAAATAACTCAATCAAAAAATTTGCAGAAGACCTAAATAGACATTTCTCCAAAGAAGACATACAGATGGCCAACAAACACATGAAAAGATCAACATCACTAATTATCAGAGAAATGCAAATCGGAACTACAATGAGCTATCACCTCACACCTGTCAGAATGGCCATCCTCACAAAATCTACAAACAACAAATGCTGGAGAGGGTGTGAAGAAAAGGGAGCCCTCTTACACTGTTGGTGGGAATGTAAATAGATAGTCACTATGGAGAACAGTACGGGGGTTCCTTAAAAAACTAAAAATAGAACTACCATACGACCCAGCAATCCCACTACTGGGCATATACCCTGAGAAAATCATAATTCAAAAAGACACATGCACCCCAATGTTCACTGCAGCACTATTTACAATAGCCAGGACATGGAAGCAACCTAAAAGTCCATCAACAGAGGAATGGATAAAGAAGATGTGGAATGTATATACAATGGAATATTACTCAGTCATAAAAAAGAGTGAAATTGTGTCATTTGCAGAGACATGGATGGGCCTAGAGAGTGTCATACAGAGTGAAGTTAGTCAGAAAGAGAAAAACTAATATATTAATGCATACATGTGGAATCTAGAAAAATGGTATAGATGATCTTATTTGCACAGCAGAAATAGAGACACAGATGTAGAGAACAAACGTATGGATACCAAGGGGGAAAGGGGGTTCAGTGGGATGAACTAAGAGATTGGGACTGACATGTTTACACTACTATGTATAAAATAGATAACTAATGAGAACCTACTGTATAGCACTGGGAACTCTACTTGGTGCTCTGTGGTGACATAAATGGGAAGGAAACCCAAAGTAGAGGGGATATATGTGTATGTATGGCAGATTCACTTTGCTCTACAGCAGAAACTGACACAGCAGTGTAAAGCAACTATACTCTAATAAAAATAAATAAATAAATAAAAAGAAATAGCAGGAATCAAGGCAATCTTCACAGAGGAGATGAAGTTAACAATATATTAGTCAGGAACCAACCAGGAAACAGAAACTATTTGTATGCTTAGAACAGAGGGAATGTAATGCACAGAATTGACTCAATAGATGATAGAAGACCTAAAAAAATCAAATAGGTGATGGTGAGGCAGCTTAGAAACTGATAACAACAGGAAGCCACTATGAACTTCAGCTGGAGAGAAAAAGAAGAGATGGTGTAACAAGAGTCCAGGGACTGGAGTCACCAGCCAAAAGCTGAAACAAATATAAACTTATCCAGCAGGACCTGGTGGCTCAGACATAGTGCAGGCACTTCCAGAGACTTCTCCCAAATG
>NW_020172589.1:1979815-1981090 GCF_003031525.2 Neophocaena asiaeorientalis asiaeorientalis
GGGGGGGGGGGGGGAGGCCACACTCTGGCCTTTCCCCTTTTCCCACCTCCCACCTCCTGCCTGGGCCTCCTGGGGCAGAATGCAGCCCAAATATCAACTGACATGAGAACCTGAGAAACTGACCTGGGAACCACCTGCAGGGATCAGCATCATGTCCCCTCCCTCCCCCTAATACGGAGCAGAGCACGGAAAGCACGGGGAATGGATCTAAGGGCAAATAGCCCCAAGACTGGCACAAGCCCAAGTCTGGAGGCAGACCACGGCAGACATCATAGGTGGGAAGAAGCTTGAGTTTTTTCATTAAGGCATAAAAGTGTTAGCAGCAGGGCTTCCCTGGTGGCGCAGTGGTTGAGAGTCCGCCTGCCGATGCAGGGGACATGGGTTTGTGCCCCAGTCCGGGAAGATCCCACATGCCGTGGAGTGGCTGGGCCCGTGAGCCATGGCTGCTGAGCCTGCGCATCCGGAGCCTGTGCTCCACAACGGGAGAGGCCACAACAGTGAGAGGCCCGCGTATCGCAAAAAAAAACCCAAAACAAACAAACAAAAAAGTGTTAGCAGCAAAGAGATTTAGTTATCTCTTCAGCATGGCTGGGGCTGGAGCACACGTGAAGAAAGGAATATTGATGAGACTAGACATGTAAAGTAAGGCCAGATCATGAAAGATCTTGTATGTCATGCTAAGGAGCTTGAAATCTATTTTATAGGTGGTCGTATAGAGCCAGAATTATGTCTTGGAAAAGATGATTCTGTAATCATAGTACACGGTAGCATTGGGGAAAGGAAAGGATAGTTCAGAACCATTTGCCAGAGAATGACGTAGTAGAGGCCTAACTTGGTGGAAGGGTCTGTGAAGCTATGGAGTGGCACTAATATAACTGCTAACTTAATCAAACCTCACATTCTGGTGATGTAGACTCCAAACAAATGAAGCTTGTAAAACTTCCCTTTTCTTCACACCCTCTCCAGCATTTATTGTTTGTAGATTTTGTGATGATGGCCATTCTGACCAGTGTGAGGTGATATCTCATTGCAGCTGTGATTTGCATTTCTCTAATAATTGGTAATGGTTGAGGATCTTTTCATTTTTTGGAGCATCTACTCCATCCAAACTATCAGAGTGTCACCAGGTAACACCAGTGGAAGAGCTATCCAGGTGAACCCAAGGCAAATTGCAGAATTATAATCAAATAAAGTGCTTTTATTTTAAGGTTTTTTAAAAAAAAAAATTCTGGACGAGGGGGAAGATGGCGGAAGAGTAAGACACGGAGATCACCT
>NW_020172589.1:1981230-2090029 GCF_003031525.2 Neophocaena asiaeorientalis asiaeorientalis
CCCCCCCCCCAGATACATCAGAAATACATCTACACGTGGAACAACTCCTACAGAACACCCACCAAATGCTGGCAGAAGACCTCAGACCTCCCAAAAGGCAAGAAACTCCCCACGTACCTGGGTAGGGCAAAAGAAAAAAGAATAAACAGAGACAAAACAATAGTGACTGGACCTGCACCAGTGGGAGGGAGCTGTGAAGGAGGAAAGGTTTCCACACACTAGGAAGCCCCATCGTGGGCGGAGACTGCGGGTGGTGGAGGTGGGGAGCTTCGGAGCCATGGAGGAGAGCACAGCAAGA
The DNA here is from genome assembly GCF_003031525.2 of Neophocaena asiaeorientalis asiaeorientalis. Lineage (NCBI taxonomy): Eukaryota > Metazoa > Chordata > Mammalia > Artiodactyla > Phocoenidae > Neophocaena > Neophocaena asiaeorientalis. The sequence continues at coordinate 1,981,529 of NW_020172589.1, forward strand.
GGGGTGCGGAGGGCAAAGCGGAGAGATTCCCACACAGAGGATTGGTGCCGACCAGCACTCACCAGCCCGAGAGGCTTGTCTGCTCACCTGCCAGGACGGGCGGGGCTGGGAGCTGAGGCTCGGGCTTAGGTCGGAGTGCAGGGAGAGGACTGGGGTTGGCCGCGAGAACACAGCCTGCAGCGGGTTAGTGCACCACGGCTAGTCGGGAGTGAGTCTGGGGAAAAGTCTGGACCTGCGGAAGAGTCAAGAGACTTTTTCTTCCCTCTTTGTTTCCTGGTGCACGAGGAGAGGGGATTAAGATTGCTGCTTAAAGGAGCTCAAAAGGCGCGTGAGCTGCGGCTAACAGAGCAGACCCCAGAGATGGGCATGAGATGCTAAGGCTGCTGCTGGCGCCACCAAGAGGCCTGTGTGTGAGCACAGGTCATCATCCATGCCTCCCCTCCCGGGAGCCTGTGCAGCCCGCCACTGCCAGGGTCCCGTGATCCAGGGACAACTTCCCTGGCATGGCGGCCTCAGGCTGGTGCAACGTGCCGCTGGCCTCTGCCTCCGCAGGCTCGCCCCGCATCCTCACCCCTCCCTCCCCCCAGGCTGAGTGAGCCAGAGCCCCAGAAGCAGCTGCTCCTTTAACCCCATCCTGTCAGCGAAGAACAGATGCCCTCAGGCGACCTACACGCAGAGGCAGGGCCAAATCCAAAGCTGAGCCCCAGGAGCTGTGAGAACAAAGAAGAGAAAGGGAAATTTTTCCATGCAGCCTGAGGAGCAGCGGATTAAAGCTCCACAATCAACATGATGTACCCTGCATAGGCGAAATAACTTAAAAGACAGCGGATCATCCCAAATTGAGGAGGTGGACTTTGAGAGCAGTATATATTATTTTTTTCCCTTTTCCTCTTTTTGTGAGTCTGTATGTGTATGCTCCTGTGTGAGATATTGTCTGTACAGCTTTGCTTTCACCATTTGTCCTAGGGTTCTGTCCGTACGTGGTTTTTTTTTTATGTTTGTTTCTTAATTTCTTTAAAACTTTTTTTCTTAATAATAATTTTTTATTATTTATTATAATTATTTTATTTTATCTTACTTTATTTTATTTTACTTTATCCTCATTCTTTCACTCAACTTTTTCTCCCTTTTATACTGAGCCATGTGGATGAAGGCTCTTAGAGAACACACATTTTTCTCAAGTGCTCATGGTACATTCTCCAGGATAGATCATATCTTGGGTCACAAATCAAGCCTTGGTAAATTTAAGAAAATTGAAATTGTATCAAGTACCTTTTCAGACCACAACGTTATGAGTCTAGATATCAATTACAGGAAAAGATCTGTAAAAAATACAAACACATGGAGGCTAAACAATACACTACTTAATAACGAAGTGCTCCCAGAGAACGGACTTGAGGATATGGGGAGGGGGAAGGGTGAGCTGTGACAGGACGAGAGAGAGGCATGGACATATATAAACTAACAAACGTAAGGTAGATACCTAGTGGGAAGCAGCCGCATGGCACAGTGATATCAGCTCGGTGCTTTGTGACCGCCTGGAGGGGAGGGATAGGGAGGGTGGGAGGGAGGGAGACACAAGAGGGAAGAGATATGGGAACATATGTATATGTATAACTGATTCACTTTGCTATAAAGCAGAAACTAACACACCATTGTAAAGCAATTATACTCCAATAAAGATGAAAAAAAATTCTTTAGAAGTAGGGAAATAGGAACATAAGGCATCTGGAAGCATTGTCAGATAAACAACAGTTGAAGAAAATGGAGACATTCAAGTTAGAGATAAGGAGATGGAAAAAATCATTACTCCTTACTGAAAATGCGAGCTGTCTTTATAACAACAGGCTATCTAGAGTTTATAACACAAAGAAAAAATTATCTAGTTAGGCCCTTCTGAATAGAGCTTCCCAAATAAAAATAGGACAAACTGAAGTCTGTTCATTGTTTTATTTATTCTTTTCAGGGGTCACTGAATTTTAGGATGAAAGGAGTTTCAGCCAGGGTGGAGGAGAGCATCATCTCCCTCCCTCCTCCACTCTTGCTTTTTTCTGCTGTCACACCAAATATGAGAGTGCCTCCTGAAAGTCAAAATGGGAATATTTAAAATAAAAGCAGCTTACATATCATTAGCACATCTCCAAAAATAGTCACTATCCTATTTCGCTACCATTTTACTTACAAAGAAACAAAAGTTCAGAGTGGTTAAGTCCCATCCAGAATCACAAAGCTGGGAAGTGGCATACATTTCACGACTAGCATACATCTCCCTCATTCAAAAATTCCTTCTAGAACTGTGGATATTGCACTTTCCTTGAGATTCCAGGACATGTGAAATGTATATGAGTACAGTAAGCAAGGGGGAAATACAGGTTCACAAATGAGAACAAGGTGGTGTGGGAGTGGGTGGAGAGGGTGGGCACTCACGGTGACTAAGCCCTGCCCTTTGATGAGTCAGCCCCACAAGCTGTAGTTACCAGCAGTTTCTTCACGGCCTCAGAGGTATCTGGTCCCAGCTCACTCACACACTTCCTTAGCCCTTCCACAAGGTGCTCAACAGAAATGCCCAGAGTTTTCAGAAGAAGCTTAAGTGGGTCCATGACTGGGAGAACATTGTCCAGAGGTAAAGGTAAAGCTTTGTTGACAGGAAGTGGCAAACTGTTGATGAGGAAGGCGGTAGCTGCGGAGCAAAAGAGATCCCAGGTAAAACAAGGCAATTCCAGTTCCTATGACCTCACCACCTTCCACTCTCTCCATCAATGGCTCCATTCCAGCCCTACTCATCTTGATTTCTCAAGAAAACATCTGCTTCCGGACCTTTGCCCCTCCCATTCCATCTCTCTAGAACTTTCTTTCCCCAGATAACTACATGCCTTTCTTCCTTCCTTATTTGGTCTCTCCTCAGATGTTACATTCTCAGAGATGTATCTAAAATGGTATCACCCGTCACCCTCTATCTTTATTTTTTCTTACCACTACTTAAAGTATTAAATCTTTATTCATTTCTTTACTTTGCCTTCATCCTCTCACTAGTATAGGATCCAAGAGAATAAGAAATTTGAGTTTTATTCACTACCATCACCCACACCTACGACAGACCCGGGCATATAGTAAGCACTCAAAAGATACTGGTGATTGACTAGATGGGAGTATAGTTTGCATGTGGCTGTCTCCATAGCCCACAAGCTTGAAACCAAAGGGAAGATGCCATAATGAACCTCCACTTGGAGATGTGAATGGACCCAACCACAGCCCAGGAAACTGCTCCCTACCCGTCCAACTCAATGCTACAAACATAAGTGAACACAGACTCTATGTCAGTTGGTGCAGATACACAGATGAATAAAACAAGATATTCCACTCAGAGAACTCATACAGTCTGGTGGAAAATAAAGATTTGTGTATGCCACAGTGCAGCATGTGCTATGCTAATATTATGGACAAAGCTCTATGGAAACACAAAAGAAGTGATGATTAATTCTAACCTAGGAGAATGCTACAGGAATCTTCCAAGAACAGATGTTGCAGGAGATGTGTCTTGAGGCAAATGCCAGGATCACAGGTAAATAAGGGGAGCAGCATTTTAAAGAGGAACAAAATTAACCAAGGCATTGAGATATTAAGGTGAAAGTGCATACACAGGATGGTGAGTCTTCTTCAGAATTCCAGTGTGGCGTGCTAAGGAGGGATAAAGAAGGTTAGGCTGCAACTTGGGTGGGGTGGATTTTCAAAGCCTTGAATGTCATACAGATGAGTTTGAGATTTTTTTCCCAAGGGTAATGGGGAGCTATCAAGGCTCTTATATGGAATAATTGCATTTTTATATCTTCAGCTTTAGAAAGATAACTTTCACACAGAAGAGGTTAGAGAATGAGGAAAATGCTTATGATACATATTTTTACAAAACACATTTGCGTATGTATAAATACATACATGCAGAAGCACACACATAAGACACACATCCTCCTGCTGGCTAAGACCCTGCCAGTACTTCATTCTCTTTGTAATACTTTTTATTTTCCCGTTCAAATCTTAAAAATGGAGCTTGTGCACCTATTTCTCCTTCATCTTCTACCACCCATTTTCCCTCCAAAACTCTCCCCCAGAAGGGGGATATTTATTTCCCCTCCACCCATCTTTCTGCTGCCACGTCTTCCCATGTGTCCTTAGACACTAAAGGACAACAAAATAGCCAAAACTGGTGAAGTTACAAATCAGTTCAAAAATTCAAAAAAAATTCACAAGCCAAAGTTGCCAATGTAGGCATGGGTATCACACAGTTTCTCACGATTAATCTCCGTACTTCTTATTTTCGACACTTTGGTGAGTGTCTTCTTTGTACGTACTTACATATTCCAGGGGGGAGATCCTCAAAGCTTTTTGTTCTCCAAATGAGCAGTGGCCATTATGATGGATTTTGCAGATGCGCCCAAATATCTCTTCCTATATGACTCCCTCCAAAAAGAAAGGATCAGTTTCCATTCTCCTCCAAGAAATCAGACTCTATACCCTACCTAGAAATGGAACTGTTCACCCCTCAGCTCTCCCACAGAGCTCTATCTGTATTGTCATTGTGCATTAATGACTGGTCTAGTATGGCAGTGACTTCTGTAGAAGTCTTCTCTCCCTTGCCAGACTGTAAGAACCTTGAGAACAATATTTATGTCTGATTCAGGTCTGAATCTTCTAATGCTTATCCAGTGACCAACAGCTTATAGCCATTCAGCAGATACCCATTGATTGTCTGAACAGATAAATGTAGCTATGTCTCAAGAGAACCAACGCTGCAATCTGATTAGAGATGATAGCAAGAATGACTCCATATAGTTTCAGAAACATAAAAGAAAGAAGTCACAAAATCAGATCTTAACTCAAAATTAAGGAAAATTAATGGTGGCCAAAGTTCAATAATGAAGTGCATTTGTTGAACCTCTGTGGTAGCTGGTTAACTTCTTTGTAGGATACACCAGGGATGGTACCTGTATTGGGTTGGGAGCAGGGGGCATCTGAAGTTCCTTCTGACCTTACTATTCTGTGGCTCTAAAACTCCCTCCACCATATCCCACTGGGAGCCTAGGCTTAATAGTTGTGTTCCTGTTAACAGAAAAATAGAGAAATATCATATGTTCCCGGCTACTTACCAGAGTAACTGCAAATGCTGATGGTCACCAGCAGGAACACAGTGACCAGCTTTATTGTACGTTATCTGTGATATTTACCTGGAGTTTAAGATTAAACTGGAAAACCTAATGAGTCCACCAAGCCAGTGGTTCCCCTTGCTGTACCAAGTGTGGCAGTGGCTTTTGCACACACCCATATTTATACACCAAACAGGGACCTGAATTTCAGTCACGACCACTTGACTCGCCCCAGGGAAGAAAAGCATGGAGGTCATGTTTTCTCACTAAACAAATTAGAGGTTTTTTCCGTTTTCCCTCATGTTCCCATGAGAAACAAAGCCCTATCTTAAAACACTCTCAAGGATCTCTTGCATAAGCTCTTACACAGAGTTGCGGGTGGGAAGCAAAGAGCTCTAAAAGTCCTTCTGGAAGAACTCTGAAAAGAAGCGAAGGTTTCATATTGGGATTAAAGAGGGTGAAAATTCTGTTGCTTTCCTCCAGTTTCCTAATAAAGTTTGGAGAAACACATTAACTGATGAGCTCGCCAGTTGTAGGAGTAATCCCGACGTCCCTTTAGCCCTGAAATAATACAGACTCAGCTTATTGGCATTTAGTGCCACATTTCTCTGGAATTTACCTCCACCCATCCCATCCCTGTTCAGACATCTACTATGGCAAGATCTTCTACCATGTCTAGTGTCTCCCACTTATTTGGGGAACACCCAGGGTCATGCCTTCTCTGTGTTCTCATATAGCTCAGGATCGAAAATCAAAATGCCTTTTTAAAAACCTGGGATTCAATATTTACTCTTTGTGTAACCTTAGATTTGACGTATTTTATTCTATAGTATTGTTCTCCTCATCTAAAATGGGACATTTAACAGCTAACAGAAAGATGCTCTCAAAGGTGTGTGACCCTGAGAAAAAAAATTTTTTTACAACACCCCATCTATATGAACAACTTGGGTCACCAAAATATGCATGTCAGTACCCTTCTGGCAGTCCAGTCCCTTGTAATCATGCAAAAGAAATATTGTGCTGACCACAGGAACAATCTGCTTGCAAGGCTGCCCTCCTGCAACCAGTACTCAGCCATGGGGCCCTAGGATGACCCTATTTGTAAGCCCAAGTCCTAGCATTCCTTGGGGTATCTGGTACTGGAAAGAGAGAAAGAACGACACTTGAAGGGGAGAAATAAGATCCAGGGTCCAGGTGGATCCCAGTCCCAGCTCGGAGCTCCCTGACCAAATGACATTGCTGGCCCCAGCCTCCCCCTGCCACTGAAGGGGTACTCAGAACATTGTGAGGAAGATACGTCAAGGCATAGTCCCCTCTAGGTGCAAAGCCAGGAGTTGGGGCCCCACTTGAGGGTGTGTTATTGTTATGAGGATTTAATGTAGTTATGTAGATCCAGGATATAACTGTACCAAACCAAGATTAACACCTAACAAGTGTCACCTGCTATTCATTTGTGTACATTACCGAGTTATAACTGCCATTTCTTTAGTTTTCTGCTACATTATAAACTGCATGGAGGAGATCATGTATTACTGCCACACGTATGCAATCCTGCCCCTTCTACTGCTTTCTCTGCCAGAGACGGCTTCAGTTTTTCCTGGAGAACCTAGCCAGGGATGTTGATGTTCCAGAACTCTCACAGGGCCAAGGTTGTGTGTGGTGAAGTGGTGGCGAGTTGATGCCATCCTTTATTTTTATGTTATGACCTTTCTATAGGATACGAAAACTGTACTGCCCTCATCTCTGCTGGTTGTTTCCATTTTGCTCTCACATCCTTTCTGTGCATGTCCCCCCCTCTGCCCTGCACTATAGGAAGCTCAGTTTTACAAACTGTGGTCTCCAGACTTCCCAGCCAACTGCTTTCTGGTTAGGATCGGCTAACGGGAGGCACTGGGAAAGATTGGAGGGGAGAGAAAGGGAGAAATCAGGGTGCTTCTCCCTCTCTCTGCTTCAGGAGACATCTCGGGCAGTGACGGCCACTTCTCCACGGCTCCAGCTCCTTCCAGAAAGGCCCTTTCATCTGCGGTCCCACACACACCAGGCAGTCCCACCATCAATCCGGCTTCCACGGTGCAGCCCCAGCCTCGGCCCAACCTGCTCTCCCTATCCCTCCCGGCAAAGAAGTAGTAGCAGCTTCCTGCACTTTCTAATCTCAGAGTTGACTCGCCTTTCCCCTGGTTGCTTTAACTGCCTTTCTAGCATCTTGTAAATTATCCTTCAAGTTAAATTTTTCCTGTTTGATCACCTGGCATGGTTCTGACTTTCTGGCTATGTTCTGACTAACACAGCATACTAAAATATAGTAGCGCTTTTGGCAAAAAACAGATATTTCTGTTTGGAAACATAGCCTCTCTCTTGCAACTGCCAAGTTATGAGTCCACAAGGAGCTGGACCAATCCAAGAGAAATAGAGCAATACACACACACGGATGCTTCTCCCTTTCTACCCCTGAACTGTGTGGCACTGTCTCCAGCTTGTCTGCTGGTCCTGGAGGTGAGTTCTTTCCCAGGAAGTTCCTCAGACCTCAGTTCTTTCCCAGGAAGTGCTAATAGATTTCTGGTGGGCCCATCTAATAGTCAACCAGACATTGTCTTGACCAAAACCTGGTAGTAAACATGGATGGCTTAGACTAAAGGCTAGAACCTCCTCCATGCAAAACACACACACACACACACACACACACACACACACACACACACACACACTCTCTCTCTCTCTCTCTCTCACACACACACACACACAAATATCCACATGCTTACACATATATGAACAGTAATATGTGCACGTGAACAGACATATCACATAACCTTCAAGCACTACTGTTTTCATTTCTTTTGTTCAACAAATAGTTATTGAGCATCTGCTCTGTGCCTGACACTGTCAGGAACTAAGACTGGAGTGGTAAATGAGGCAAGCAAATTTCTTGCTTTTGTGGAGCTGACTGTGTATGGGATAAACAGACAATAAACAGATAAACAAATAAGAACTAGTAGTAAGTCCTATGAAGAAGCTAATAGGGTGCTCTGATTGTAAAGAACAAGAGGATTGGGGGTACAGTCAGACCTGAAAAGAGACTCAGAGTTGGCTACTCCCATGCTTCTTGCATTCTGAGCCCATGTATTAGTCATGTCTTTTTATTCCATATTTCTGATGCTTTGACATTTTAGAGGCTTGCTGACCTTGGAGGGACTGCCCCTCCCAGGGCTAGCTAATTACTAGAGATAGCAAATGGCTCACCTGGGAGTGTACCTTTCATATGCAAACCAACCAATCCAGAGCCCACACTGCCAACCACCTCCTTCAGGGAGTCCTTGTCCCCCACCGGGCCACTGTCCACCTGCCTCAATCACCCCCGGGCCCAGGCAGGTACCACACAACTAGGGACAGTCCCTACATCCCAGAGCCCACTGAAATTATTCAAACTAGCCTATCCTAAACCTGCTTACCCTGTCTCCCCACCCCTTCCCATGGAAAACTCCTGGGAAGTTTGAGTAAAGGCTCCTGCCCACTCACTTGCCCCACCCTCCTGACAAACCCAGCGCTTCCCATGTGCCCTTACTGTCCTGTGGTGTGGCATGACACTTTTCTTGGGAATGTGTCAGTAAAACAAACTATCTTTTCAATGGCAGTTATCTCCTGATCTGATGACCTGAATAATAATAAAACATATTTTAAAACAGCCTTCTATGCTTTTCTTGTGCCTTTGTTATGCTACTGATACTGATATTATTTGTATTAATGTTTTCTTTCCCAGGACTAATTTGTTAACATCTCAGGCGGCTTTGTCTTGTTCATATTTGGATCCTAACACAGAATCCTACACACTTGACAATGTTATTAAGAACCACCAATCAGTGCCAGGCCCTAACTTTGCATATGGTATCCATTTCATTCTCATAAAACCCCTGAAGATAAGAGCTTTTATCCCATTTTATAAATGAGAGGTCTGAAGCTGGAAGCAATGAATTAATTGCCAAGGTCACTTAGATAATATATGTGGCCAGAATTTGAGTCCTTTCTTCTGATTTGTATTTCTTTTCCTTTAAACACTTAATTAATATGCTTTTCCAGTAAGCATTTGTTAATAAATTAATTCATGAAAAGAAATGAAAAGGAGATGAATGCCAGTATTTCTAAATTAATTTTCAAAGTGTTTTTCGAATGAATTTTTTGTGGAGATTAAATTTATAAGCGAGAGTGGAAGTTCAATTAGCCATTCAACAAGTATTTATGGAGCATGTTTGGTGGATCTGCCTCTGTGGTAGATTCTGGGAATACAGCAGGAAGAAAGCCGGCATGACTCTTGCCTCATCTTAATTATATTAAAGGAAACTGTTAGAAGCAAGTCAGTAAGTCCAACATAATAATGGCCACATATGACAAACCCACAGCTAACATCATACTCAATGGTGAAAAACTGAAAGCGTTTCCTCTAAGATCAGGAACGAGAAAAAGATGTCCACTCTCACCACTTTTATTCAGAATAGTTTTAGAAGTCCTAGCCATGGCAATCAGAAAGGAAAAACAAATAAAAGGAATCCAAATTGGAAGAGAGGAAGTAAAACTGTCACTGTTTGCAGATCACATGACACTATACATAGAAAATCCTAATGACACCACCAGAAAAACTACTAGAGCTCATCAGTGAATTCGGTCAAGTTGCAGGATACAAAATTAGGTTGCATTCTTATGCACTAACAATGAAAGATCAGAAAGAGAAACGAAGGAAACAATCCCATTTACCACTGAATGAAAAAGAATAAAATACCTAGGAATAAACCTACCTAAGGAGGCAAAAGACCTGTACTCCAAAAACAGTAAGATGCTGATGAAAGAAATTGAAGATGACACAAACAGATGGAAAGATATAAAGTATCCTTTTTGTCCCTGTGAGGAGAATGACAGTTTTAAAGAAGCCAGCTGAATGTAGATTCAAGACACAAATCAGAAAAAGAAAAGAATCTGCCTGAGATTTCATCTCACACTCTTTCTTCTAGCTGAAAAGAGACAGTTATTGGGAAGTCACACTGGAGACATCAAAGTAGAGCTCATTATCTCCTCTTCTACTTTCTGTAAATTGGATGGTCAAAGTGACTTAAAGTGAAACCTAAATAAAACAGGATATAGCCTCAAAATTTGTCTTGAAAACACAAGCATGTAACAATCAAATGTCACAGCTTTGAATACCAACCTTATAGAGTTTGGAGAAAAGCAAAAATAATAATAACCTGTTCCTGGCTCTCTTCCCTATTGATTGAATCCTATTTAGTGAAAAATCAGTCCACTGTTGTTTAAGGCTAACTTTTAGCCCCTTTAGAGGCACTGCAAGGAAATCCAAATGGAACATGAGCCCATGAGGGTGAAACACAGGAAATGACACATAAATCAAGACCAAATCAAAGTAAAAATCTAGGAAGCCTCAAAAAAGGAGAAAAGTGATTTGCCCAGGCTGGATTTTTCAAAGATGACTTCAAGTGGTTCTTGAATTCAAAAATTTGGATAAGAAGAGAAGATGAGAACTAAAAGTAGAATTTGTAATGTTTTATTTTAAGAAACTAACTGAGACAAGTAAGTAAGCTAAAAAGGAAGATGTGTGGAAAAAGTCTCTTTCTTCTTTCTCTCTCCAGCACTGTTCATCCACATGCCTGACCATGGCAAATTTCAAACAAATGTTTAGTTTACAATCAAACAATCGATGAATTGCATCAGATGAGTTAATGAGAAGGTACGGCTATAAAAAACTAAACTCTGACGGCCTGAATGAGACTACCACTTGGTCTGGCAAGACTTGATCCATAGTGAGAAATATGGGTTCTTAAGCAGGGGCAAACCTGGTCATAGGGGTTTATAAAGCAGATTAGTGTAAGGGAAGCAGAAAGGCCATTCAGTGAGGAGTCTGGGCCCAGATGACCCCGTACTCCCAATCCATGTTGCAGTCCCATATTCACAGCTAATGTCACTATCTTGTTAGGGGGCCAGAATTGCATCTGCTATAACTTCCTTCCAGCAAGGATGTCAACCCTCGCAGAGGGCAGCTCTTCAGTGCCTAGCAGACATTCTCCATGACATGAAAGTCCTACCTTTCAACTGTCCTTTATAGGGGAATGACTTTACCATATTACCTGGTAACCTTGCCGGGATCCACATACATGAAGGGTCGAACCATTGCTTATCTGAGTCTTGGGGAAACACCTTGCGATCCTCCTGGAACCCGAGAAGATGGGAGGACTACAGTAGTTGCTATGAGCCATCTCCCACGTGCCTTCACATCTCTCCAGGGAAGCTGTTGTAAGATATTGCCTCCCAGGTCCTATGAGGTGTGGGACTTTCTGCCCTAACCCCCCTTGGAACAGAACTGCAGAATATTAAAACCTAAGCCTCTCAGCTGCAGTCTAGAATTAGCTTCCCACAACCGGCCTTGGAGTCATCCAACCCCTTCTGTTTTGTTGTCATCCTTTTTAATGTATGGGACAAAGATGATAGGGAGCTGACACTTTTGGTCTATTCTTCTCTTTGCTGTCTATGTAAAGTGATAAACTGTCTAAATCTAAAAGTGGCTCATTGTATCTTTAGCAACTAAATAAGTCAAGGCCTCGGCCTTGCCTGCTTTGGAATATGTGAGGTTAACACCCTTCCAAGAAACAACCAAACTGCACATTCACCCTGTGGGTGTGACTCAAAGAAGAACATGAAAAGTTCATGGTGCACTTTTCCAAGTTACAGGTCCTCACTCAGTGCCTCTGCTATAAATCATTTCCCCCTCTCCAAATGTTTACACTATGACTCTTGACCAAAAGTACAGGGAGGGATAGGCCTTTTTACTAAGATGAGTGGGCTCCTGGCAAGCCTCAGGATGAGCACTCAATTTATGTTAGATATGATAATGATGATTACCATTATTTTCCTCTCTACGTTTTGTTTTCCAGCTTCCTAATTGTAACCTCACAGCAGCCACCATTACCAACAAGTTCATCAACACCACTTCTCCATTACTTAATTTTGAATGATATTTGGGGATTTTTATTTACAATTTTCTCTTTAAAGAATTCTGTATTTCTTTTGGCTTGCTTTATAGAATAGAAGGAGGGGAATGGATAATCACTGTATCCAATAAAGAAATAATGGAGGTTTTTCTGGTATAAAGTTTTTAATTTGAGACAACTTCACCCTTACAGAAAAGATCTGAGTACAGTACAAAGAATTTTTTTTTGGAACCATTTGAAACTGAATGGCTGACCCAGTGCTCCGTCGCTCAAGGAATACTGGTGGGTACTATGTGCAACGACACCCTCCTACGTGACCATAATCAGGAACTTAACATTGATACTTTACTGCCACCTACTGAATTATACCTAATTCAAGTTTCACCAACTATCTGAATACTGTCCTTTGTAGCAAAAGGATGCAGTTCAGAATCATGTATTACACTTTGCCATTATGTCTTTTTAGTCTTCCTCAATCTGGAAGAGTTGCTCAGCCTTTTCTTGACTTTCATGAAATTTTTGAAGACCACAGGCCAGTTTTTTTTGTAGAATGTTGCTCAGTTTGGCTTCATCTGATGTTTCCTCATTGCCAGGTTCTGGTTATGCAAGAAGCCAGGCTGTGTTCTCAGTGTATCCTATCAGTTGGTACATGATTCTTCCCCTTACTGATTTAAACTACTCATCTTGATCTCATGATTGAGGTGAAGTCTGCCAGACTTCTCCATTTTGCTCATTTTCCTGTTTAATTAACAATTGTTTTGTGGGAAGTTACTTTGAAACTATGTAAATATCCCATTCCTAATCGAACGTTCAATTTCTGCTTAAATACCAGAAGGGACTCAGGGTTTCCTACTTTATTAAATGGAGTATCATCCATTACTGTAATATTATATTTGATAACCAAAATGTCTCCAATATTGCCAGTGAAAGCCCCTGCAAGCTGGCCTGCCTGCCTTTTGGTGTGTCCTTGTCATTCTTTGTGCTTGCTTTCTGGTATTACAAGATGATCCAGGCTCATCTTCAATATTCTCTGCCCCAGCCCAAATAAACTCTTTTTCCAAGAAGTGACCCTTAGTTCTTTTTAGAAGAAAAGTAATATTGTGGAGTCATCCAGGTATTAGGTTACTCATTTCAATCAGGATGTCCTGCTTCAAGGCCCTCCCAGTGGACAGAGCTAGAAAGGATATGTATACATATGTAGGTATATGTAAATGCCCTCTTCTCACTGCAAGGGCTTTGACTCTCTTGCTATTCCGTGTTCCCTCAGTAAATGCCCTTCTTACTCTACTTGGGCCCTGACTCCCTATGCCAGGCCAAACCCCAGGGATGCCCTCACCTCTCTTAGTTAAATCAGTTCTCCAGAGAAAAAAAGTTGTTCTGTTCTTATCCTGTGTTCATGCCTCAGTTTGCCAGTTTTATTCATTTACATTAATGATGAAACAGAAAGAACATTTGACTAGGGTCAGAGAAGTTTTAATAAATCTCTTTCATTTAATTCCCATAGCAAATCATTCACCTTTCTGAATCTCAGCTCATTAACCTATAAAGGAAGATCATATATTAAGCATATATAGTTGTATGGATTAATTGAGATGGTGTATGTTCAGATCCTTGGTTTACACATAGATATTACAATAATAAAATAATAGTTATTGTTCCATCAAATCTAGAAAAAGATTCAGGACTCATTCTTTGATTGGCAAAAGAGGGAACTGAGAAATAAGACAGAACTAATTTCAATGATTTTTTTTTTAACATCAATATGAGCAAAACGTGTTCTTATCTCAGAAATCATTTCAAACTCCACAGGCTCTGAAAATACAGCTATAAAAATCTACCAGAACTGTAAAACTGTGGCGTCAAAATCAAAGAAGAATAAAACTTTATTTTGTTACTGGTTATTAGTCACAGTCAACATATTTAGATCTGAGTCTAATACTTTGAAGCCATTTGCAACCTGGACCTATTAGTTATTTAAAGCTGCATAACAAATTACTCCAAAGCTTAGTGGCTCAAAACAACCACAGTTTATTATTTTCATAATTCTTTGAAACTACTGCATTCTTTTGCAACGTTCTGTTTACTAGTGCACTGGGATGGCTGGATATACAAAATACTGGCATTTGTAGTTGGCTTTGGCCAGGAGCTCAGCAGCAGGCTGTCTGCAAGAGGCCTTTGTGGTCCATGAGTTCATATTGAAAGATATGAAAATTAAAACTGTAGATGTTCTAATGATTAGCCTCAAAAGATACACAGCATCGGGCTTCCCTGGTGGCGCAGTGGTTGAGAGTCCACCTGCCGATGCAGGGGACACTGGTTCGTGCCCCCGTCCGGGAGGATCCCACATGCCGCGGAGCGACTAGGCCCGTGAGCCATGGCTGCTGAGCCTGCGCGTCTGGAGCCTGTGCTCTGCAACGGGAGAGGCCACAACAGTGAGAGACCCGCGTACCGCAAAAAAAAAAAAAGATACACAACATCTTTTACACTACATTCTGTTATTCCAATCAAGCCATAGGACCAGTCCAGATCTGAGCGGAGAGGAAACACGCTCTACTTCTCGGTGGGAAGAATTGCAAAGAACACGTACCCATATTTAATCCACAACAAACCCGTATTAACAGGGTGTCCAGACTTTTGAAAGATCATATGAGAGACAGTTAATGAATGTGGGAACATCAGCCTGGAGATAAGACGAATCAAGGAGACCTTAAAATATTGTTCAAATACTTGGGGACCTATCACGATGAAGGAAGAATAGACTTGGATATAAAATAGAATTTGAGAGTTCTTTTGAAATGCGATTAGAAACTACAGGAATGTACAGTTTAGTGAATCAGTATTGAAACCCCAAAATAGAGGTTAGCTAATGTCACGTTTACTGTAGAAAAGGTTCTTATAATAGATAAAAGGATAGATTATACCCTCTTTATTACCCTTTCCAAGTCTATGATCATAGATTCCAACAGCTTCCTTAACCTGAAGCTTAATTCAAGAAGAAAGTGCTCAAGATTGCGATAAACCACTTTAAAATTAGTGAAGCTTCCTCACCACAATTTCTCAGACTGTATCACAAGCAGAAGTCTCCAACTCAGTGAATGCTGATGCACAAATATTTTTCCCTATGGGTCTCAAATTTTTTAAGGTTTTGACTATCAAATGAGTAAAGTTATAATAATTCTTTTTTTTTTTTTTTTTTTTTTGCTGCACCACGCGGCATGTGGGATCTTAGTTCCCCGACCAGGATCGAACCCACACACCCTGCATTGGAAGCACATAATCTTAACCACTGGATTGCCAGGGAAGTCCCAATAAAGTTATAATAATTTAAAGTCAAAAGGAAAACTACTTGGTGCTCAACACCAATTTAAATGCTTAAAATATTTCTTTTTTAAAAATATTTAAAATAACTCACAGTGCCTCACCAATATTTAAAAGAGTAACGCTATCACAGGTCCTGCCATCTGGGGCTTTCAGGATGAGAAGCTGAATTAGATTATGTCTGATATGCCTCCCTGCTCTAGAAGCTCCACAAATGTACGTTTTATTTCTTACACGGAGGAGTAAGTCCAAACCGTGGGAAACCGTGAGGGTTTGTGAAATTTGATGTTGAACCCAAATCAATTTTCAAAACAGTTCACAGGTGCCCCCTTGTGGCCAGTTCAGAGATTGTGTTACAGTTTGCTACAAAACAAAGCAAAGCAAAACAACAGACAATGGGTTAGTGAATACCTTCTTTGTGCCAGGGCTTGTGCTACAGAGCAGTAATGAATTGCAAAGTTAAAAGGGAGCGTGGGGGAATTATTGTTTTTGCTTCTTGTTTTATTTCTCAAATGATAAGCTAAAAGAAACACTGTCTCAACTGTAGCAGAAGGTTTGGAAACTATATTATAGTGGATTTGGAGATATGTGTGGGTGTTTACGGTTGGGGAGAGGGGGATGGTGTGCAGAGTGATGGCAGAGTAAGCAAAGTGACTAATGTCCCTGGAAGCCCTGAGAGCCTCTAATCCTCAGAGGTTTTTACAGCACCCCTAAATATTTAGCAGTGTAGGGGGACACCTTCAGGATCTTTCTGTCATTCCAGAACCTGGATAAATAAGAAGGCATTCTGGTGAACACAGGCTGCATTAATATTCAATCCTCTCTGCATTCCTGAGTCTATGGGTGCCAAATACAGGACTTCCAAGATATTGTCATCAATAATAGTAGAAAGCATTTAGAAAGGCTAGACCTGTTTTCTGGTTCCACGTATAAGGAGCTTCAAAGTCACTGCTCTGTTCTAACAACAAGTAAAAATCTCAAAAGACTAAAAAAATCAACAACTCGTCTTGGATCCATAAGACCCATGAGGACACCAGGTAAACTGCCCCAAGACTGGAGAGAAAGCCAGGTGATTAGAAGGAGTCACCGGCTTAGCGGCCAGCCTCATGAGTGGAAACCACCTGGGGACCTAGTGCTGGGGTAGGAAAACCTGAAGTATAATTGACGAAATGCTGGAAGCTCAGCATGGACAACTCTGGGAGTTAAAAACTCCAGAGGGACTCAGTCATGGGTGGGGAGAGGCACAATATTATGAGATCTATCTCCAAGAGCTCAACAAGATTTCCAGAGTAAATATCAGAGAAAAATCTCTTGGGCTTCAGGCAGAGGAAGGAGGAAAAGGAATCAATTTGAAATATACCAGAGCACTTTGTTCTTAACAAGGCCTGCCATCAGGGAAAGCTAGTTAACCAGAGCCTAACCAGCTGGAGTATCATCAGAGCCTAACTGATCTGGGGAAGGGAAACACCCAACTTCAGCCCACAATCCAGAGGCACAGGCTCACTAAGACTGAGACCTGATCGTAGGACGAAATGTTACTTTCCCTCCCCCAAAACCTCACCACCTCATTACTAAAGGCCTATTTACAGCAGTTCCTTTTACCCAGTACATCATATCCAGCTGTAAGAAAAAAAAAAAAGAAATTACAAGGCAGGCCAAAAAACACAATTTGAAGAAACAGAGAGAGCAAGTATCAGAATTCAACATGGCAGAGATGTTGGAATTATGAGACTAGGAATTTAAAACAAATATGATTAATATACTCAAGGTGCTAATGGATAAACTAGACAGCATGCAAGAACAGATGGGCAATGTAAGCAGAGAGATTGAAATCCTAAGAAAGAACCAAAAAGAAATGCTAGAGATAAAAATGAACAAACACTGTCACAGACCGAAGAATGCCTTTGATGGTCTTAGTAGTAGACTGGGCTTAACTGAGGAAAGAAAGAGTCTTTGAGCTAATGGATATATCAATACCATCCTTGAAAACTGAACATCAAAGAGAACAAAGACTGAAAACAACAACACAGAATATCCAAGGACTCTAGGACAACTACAAAAGGTGTAACATACATGTAATGGGAATACCAGAAAGAGAAGAAAGAGAAAGGAACAGAAGAGATAACTCGAAATAATAATGACTGAGAATGTCCCCACATTATTGTCAGACACCAAACCACAGATCCGGAAACCTCGGAGAACACCAATCAGGGTGAATGCCAAAAAATGATACCCAGGCATATCATTTTCAAATTACAGAAAACTAAAGACAAAGAAAAAATTCTGAAAGAAGCCAGAGGGAAAAAAAAACACCTTACTTAGAGAAGAACAAAGACAGAATTACATCTGACTTCTCAGAAACCACATAAGCGAGAAGAGTCGACCAAAACATTTAAAGTGTTGAGAGAAAAAAAAAATCAACCTAGAATTCTATACTCTGTGAAATTATCCTTCATGAGTGACTTTTATCCTTCATAAAGACTTTCTCAGACAAACAAAAATTGAAAGAATTTGTGGTCAGTAGACATGCCTTGTAACAAATGTTTTTTAAAGAGCCCTTCAGAGGGAAAGAAAATAATATAGGTCAGAAACCTGGATCTACATAACGTAAGGAAGAGCATCAAAAAAGGAATAAAGGTAAAATTTTATTGTTCTTATTCTTAATTATCTAACAAACAACAGTTTGTCCAAAATAATAATGGCAACAATGTATTTGCTTATATATGTTTTATATATATATATATTTAGTATTCTTACATACTTATTTATGCATATATATGAGAGTGAAATGAATGACAGCAATGATACAAGAGATAGGAGGGAGGAATTAGGATTACTTTGTTATTATAAGTTATTTACACTACCCATGAAGTAGTATGATGCTATGTAAAAGTGGACTTAGATTAGTCATAAATGTACACTGCAAACTCTAGGGCAACCACTAAAAAAGTTTTTAAAAAAAGAAGTATAACTAATATGCTAAGAAATGAGAGAAAACAGAATCATATAAAATGCTCAATTAAAACCCCAAAAGGCAGAAAAACAGTGGAAGACCAAACAGAAATAAATAAAAAATAGTAATGAACATGGTAGATATTAATCCAACTATATCAATTATCACTTTGAATATCAGTGGCCTAAATGCATCAATTAAAAGACATAAATTTTCATAGTAGAGCAAAAAACATGACCTAATTATATGTTGTTTACAAAAAAACCCAAACCTCTTTAAATATAAAGACACTTATAGATTAAAAGTAACTGGTGGGGGGGGGGGCATCCCATGCAAACACTTATCAGAAGAAAGCAGGAGTACAAATTTTAAAACTTTGTTCTAGTTCTGTGAAAAATACCATTGGTAATTTGATAGGGATTGCATTGAATCTGTAGATTGCCTTGGGTAGTATAGTCATTTTAACAATATTGATTCTTCCTCTCCAAGAACATGTATATCTTTCCATCTGTTTGTGTCATCTTCAGTTTCTTTCATCAGCATCTTATTGTTTTTGAAGAACAAGTCTTTTGCCTCCTTACATCGGTTTATTCCTAGGTATTTTATTCTTTTTTCATGCAATGGTAAATGGGATTGTTTCCTTAATTTCTCTTTCTAATCTTTCATTGTTAGCGTGTAGAAAAGCAACAGATTTCTGTGTATTAATTTTGTATCCTGCATCTTGACCAAACTCATCGATTAGTTCTAGTAGTTTTCTGGTAGCACCTTTAGGATTTTCTATGTATAGTATCATGTCATCTGCAAAGTGACAGGTTTACTTCTTTTCCAATTTAGATCCCTTTTATTTCTTTTTCTTCTTTGATTGCTGTACTATGTTGAATAAAAGTGGCAAGAGTGGGTATCTTTGTCTTGTGCCTGATCTTAGAGGAAATGCTTTCAGCTATTGACTGTTGAGTATGATGTCAGTTGTGGCTTTGTCATGTATAGCCTTTGTTATGTTGAGCTTTGTTCCCTCTATGCCCACTTTCTGGAGAGTGTTTATCATAAATCGGTGTTTAATTTTATCAAACGCTTTTTCTGCATCTATTGAGATGATCATATGGCTTTTATTCTTGTTTGTTAATGTGGTGTATCACATGATTGATTTGCAGATCTTGAAGAATCCTTGCATCTCTGGGATAAATCCCACTTGATCATGGTGTTTGATCCATTTAATATATTGTTAGATTTGGTTTGCTAGTGTTTTGTTGAGTATTTTTGCATCTATGTTCATCAGTAACGTTGGCCTGTAATTTTCTTGTTCTGTGGTATCTTTGTCTGGTTTTGGTATCAGGGTGATGGTGGCCTCATAGAATGAGTTCAGAAGTGTTCTTTTCTCTGTATTTTTTGGAGTATTTCAGAAGGATAGGTGTTAACTCTTTTCTAAATGTTTGGTAGAATTCACTTGTGAAGCCACCTGGTCCTGGACTTTTGTTTGTTGGGAGTTTTTAAATCACAGATTGAATTTCAGAACTTGTAATTGGTCTTTTCATGTTTTCTATTTCTTCCTGGTCCAGTTTTGGGAGATTGTACCTTTCTAATAATTTGTCCATTTTTTCTAGGTTGTCCATTTTATTGGCATATAGTAGTCTCCTGTAATAGTCTCTTATGGTCTTTTGTATTTCTGTGGTGTCAGTTGTGACTTCTCTTTTTTCATTTCTGATTTTACTGATTTGGGCCCTCCCCCTTTTTTTCTTGATGAGTCTGGCTAAAGGTTTATCAATTTTGTTTATCTTTTCAAAGAACTCGTTTTTAGTTTCTTTGATCTTTTCTATTGTTTCCTTAGTCTCTATTTCATGTGGTATCTCAGAGTGCTATTATTGCATGCTTCTGACACCAAAGTACAGGACAACAGAGAGGTTAAAGGTGCCCTCTACCTTGTATTCCATGAACATGAGCTATTACTGTTATAATTAGTATCAAACTCAACTATGCTTATGCACTCTTTTATTGATATTTTAAAAAGTATTTGTTTAAAAATATTAGACAGAAATTCCATCAAGGATAAGGTTACATTTCCTAAAAGTTTCAATTATCTGGACACATAGACACCAAACTTCAAGTTCCTGGTAAGTAAAAAATGTTCTTATCCTGGGTTCTTACCCTAAAAGAATTCCAGGATTTTAGACAGACAAACCCTATTACATGTCCTCAAGTTGCTCTCTTCAAATGCTTAGGGAATGGCTAGTATAAACCAAATGAAAAATAATAAGAACAACAAAAATAACATCAACAAAAATGATAATAACCAACATCATCAAGTATTTTTGATGTATCAGATATATTTCCAAGTATTTCACAGGATTACCCCTTTAGAGCTTAGCAACAATGCTATAAGGTATTAATACTATTTATCCATGTTAAAGAGAAGGAATATAACACTCAGAGAGATTAAATCTTTTGCCTAAGATATTAGATGGTAAAAGTAAAATAAGATGTGATTTCTAAGACATATATTGAGACAGTGATTTGATACCTAGGCATTGTTGCTGAAATTAAGCATATACCATGTACTATGAACAATCAGAGGAAGAAGCAACTCAGTCCACTAGAATATGAGTGTGCAGGAATTCACCAATAGAAAAGGGTGTGGGGGAGTCATTCTAGGCAGCAAGAACAGCATAAGCAAAAGCCTGGAGGCATTAATAGTGAAGTCTGCTCTTGCCATCTTTTCCATGATAGTGACTTTCCTCCTAGGCTTGTCTGGCAATGGCCTTGTCATCTGGGTGGCTGGTTTCTACACGCCCTGCACAGTCAACACAGCGTGGTACCTCAACCTGGCCGTGGCTGACCTCACCATC
The DNA here is from genome assembly GCF_003031525.2 of Neophocaena asiaeorientalis asiaeorientalis. Lineage (NCBI taxonomy): Eukaryota > Metazoa > Chordata > Mammalia > Artiodactyla > Phocoenidae > Neophocaena > Neophocaena asiaeorientalis. The sequence continues at coordinate 2,002,761 of NW_020172589.1, forward strand.
ATCCTCTCGCTGTGTCTCCAGTTCGCCATGTGGCTCTGCACTACCACTAGCCCTTTGGCTGATGCTCTGTAAGCTAAATAGCACCATGTCTATCCTTAACTTTCCAGCCAGTGTCTTCCTTCTGATCCTCATCTCCATGGACTATTGTGTTGTGATCTTCTGGCCAATCTAGTCCCCAAAACCATCTCATACCAGCTAAAGCAGTTTGGGGGCTTTGAGAGGTTGACTTTTGGCAGTCTCCTTCTGTATCCCCTACTTGGTCTTCAAGAAAACAGTTCAGGTAGAAGGGGTCACCTATTACTTCAACCACTATGACCCGTGGAATGAAATTCAGGGGCGTTACCAACTGTGGAGGGAGATCATCATTCCGCAGTACCAAATGCTGATCTCTGGCCATTTTGACCTTGGCTTCATTCTCCCCCTGGCCATAGTCATCTGCTGCTCATCCTTGCAGCCTTGAATTAAAGACAAAGCCAGATGACCAGGTCCAGCCTACCCTTCTGGGTCCTTGCAGTCATAGTGATTGCCCTCTTCCTCTGCTGGTTATCCTTGCAAGTGTCCCTGTGGCTGGACTTTCCCTCCTCCCAAGAGAACAGAGGGGACCTGTACCAGGTGGCCTTACTCATAAGCCCCCCTCGCCTGGTCTATGGCCTTTACAACAGCTGCTTCATCCCATGTTTCTGTGTCTTCATCGGGCATGATTTTGGGAGCACCTAATAGTCTACCAAGGCCAAAAGAAAACAAGAGCCCTTCCCTGCTTAACACTTATGACATACATAATGTAACAAATTCCCTTTGGGTTATAAATAATAAATCTTCTCCTTAAGTGCTAAGTGGTTCAGATGTTCATTTTTTCTTTGGTTAAACCCATACAGAGGAAAGACCTAGAGGGGAAAAAATAGATCAAATACTAAAAAGAGGACCTAATTCCTTAAGAGGCAGGCAGGAGGTAAGATGGAAGATATTTGCCATTTCAATGAGAACATTGTCTTCTCAGGGATGATGCACATGGATGAATAATAATCCCAAGGTTAGAGCCTATACCAGGAATTATAAAATCTTAAAGGATAAAGATTTGCAATACATGATTTCAGAGACTAAGGAGATGAGTTCCTGGTCAAAATTAAATGAACTAAAAAAAAAAATTATGTCAAAATTAAACTACTGAACAAAATATGCATTCTGTGAATAAATAAAATAATCAATGTGAACCCTAATAAACTATGTAAAAACAAAGAAAAAAAATTAAATGAACTAACCAGCAAATCATCACAGCTGTTCCCAGTTTATACCCAATTCACAGTTAGTTTATTGCTAAGAAAAAATCAGAAGAGAATATCAGAGCTCTTGATCAGAGCAAAAAAGGACAATAGGAGGACAATAGGAGATCTGCTACAGGTAACACCACTAACAACTAAAAAGGAGGTGGAACTTGGAATGATGTTCTTACAAAAGAGAGAAAAGCAAAATTATGCTTATAGGTTTTCCCACAGAAAATTGCTTTCAAGGAAATCAATGATAACCAATTGCATGGTCAATCTTGAGCATAATTCAAACACAAGTTACAATCTAGATAAACATTTTGAATATTTGTAATTCAAAGTTGCAGAGATAGAACTAAATTCTGAGTGCTGGGATGAGAATTAGCATAAGTGGCCCCAGGGGTGGGAAGATGAGGAACACTGGTAATGTCTGAGAAAGTCTTCACGGCGAGTGGGAATTTAGGCCAGATGTAGAGGAATGGCCAAAACCTAGGAACAAACAAGTGGGTGAGGGCAGATGGTATGACAGGAAGAAACAACTAAGGCAGAGAAAATTCCAGCTACACTATCTCAATAAGCTTCCATGAAAATACCATCAGAAACTCAAGTACTAATGGGACCCTACATTCAGTCAGATTTGTGCCAGAAACCTCTGAACAACTAAAATAATGGTATTTGGTAATCACAACATTAGCAGTGTTGGTACTAGGGTGAAACTAGTAAGATAGTCACCTCAGGTGCAAAATTTAGGGGAACACTGAAAAATTCAGCTTCAAGATAAATAATACCCTGATGCAATAATTTTTTTACAAATCAAAATTAATGCAAAAATGTCCATGATGAACAAAATATAAAATTTTAAATGAAGACAAGGTCAAACTTTGCACTTGATGATTTGATGATGACCTCACTCCCCTCACCCTGGTCCTGGTTCTAAACAACAGGCTAGTGTTTCATCATCAAAGAAAGAGAAAAATAAACTCATACAACTCTGTATAGTAAATAAGAGCAAAGACTAATTAATTTTTTTAACATCTTTATCGGAGTATAATTGTTTTACAATGGTGTGTTAGTTTCTGCTGTATAACAAAGTGAATCAGCTATACATAAACATATATCCCCATTATCTCCTCCCTCTTGCGTCTCCCTCCCACCCTCCCTAAATATTTTTTCAACAAACGTTGAAAACTTAAAATATTAAAAGAGATAACCAGCATTGAAAGGCCACGTGTATTTCAATGAATTTTAGGAAACAGAATTTTAATGGTGACAAATATATGCTTAATAACAAATATCTTTTGCAAAAGAGTCATCAGATAAAGCCAGTGCTATGAGCCATGACACTGTGCACCGTGGCAAGCACTGTGGCAGGGGCTGGAGGTGGGGGTCCTTGCCTTCAGTAACTCCCTGTCTGGTATGTAGATGTTCAATTTCTTGAATGCAGAGGGAGAATGATAGTGGACATACCGAAGGGCTGAAGGACCCAGGGAAGGGAGGACTAAATTCCATCTGGGGAGGCAAGAAAGGCTTCACAAAAGAGGTGTATCTAAGCAAGATATAAAAAACGCCATAGGAACTTAATAGGTTAAAAAAAAGCGGGGTAGAAGATAAGCACTGGAATGGAAGTCAACTTCATGAGAGATTTGAGATTGCTAGAAACACTGAAAATTCTACAATTGTAGGAGTTCAAGGTTTTGGTAGAGAATGATAAGAGAGAAAGAGTACTAGTCAAGGACCAGATTTTATTTTATTTTCGCAAAATTATCACATATACATGGCTTGAATGATACAAAAACATGTCTTATTTATCCTTTGACCATTTATTTATGTAAATAAGATAAAATATAAGCAAGTTATTTTATTCCCTCTCTTTCATACCCAAACGATGGCATGCATCTCTTTTTCCTTCTACTTCCAATATAACCTAGAGCCTTTTTCTAAACATGCAGTTTCTTCATTATCCTTTTTTCAGTTGTATATATTTCCAGTGTGAGCATACATTGGAGTTTAATTATTAAGTGCCAGGTTTTTAATTTTGAATGTCTTAATGAGAAGTTCACACAGTTTTCCTAGAGTCCATAAGGAGCCATGAAAAGTTTTTAGATGTAAATGGTATGATAAGAGCCATGTTTTGGGAAATCTACTCTAGCTGCAATGTGGTCTGCAGTGGGGTGGGGTGCACCTGTGGTGATGGTTAGAGAAAAGGCATCAGAATAGACAACACAGTAGGAAAAATGTTGATAATTTCTATCTTAGTGCGCCCCTGAGTCCAGAATTGGATAATTGAGGTATTGTGCACTCATGAGGCAGCCTGATGCCATGGAAAGAACTTAAGAGGCAGGGCATATGGCCTCTAATCCCTGCTCTGCTTAACAGTAGCTGTGTAACCTTTGGCAAGGCATTCTTTCTGAAGGGTGCTGTGTTTGAGGATCCCAAGCCTCCTTCCAGCACTAACATTCTACGTATCTACAATGGTACCTGCCTCCCCTGACCCAACACTCCTGAGCTTTTCCTTTGGGATCAAGAAGACTGGAGGTCTCTCAAAAGAGTGAGTAGTGTCTGAGAAGGCAGACAGCCAAGAGCCATAGATGCCTTGTGACGGGTAACTGCTGGTGGCAACTGCTGATTTCTAAGTTCCTATCAGCTTTTCTTCTAGCAAAATCCTCTAAGGTCAGCTGTCCCACCCAAATCTTCCCCAATGAGACTTACCATTTCATAAGCCCTAGACAGCAAGGCTGACATGCCTATAGCATTTCGAGAATAAATTTTTCCTAATTCAACAAGAGTAGCCGGGTTATTCTCTAAACTCTCACAGTTGCTCAGAATTCACCAACTCCTTGAATTTCCTTGTGGAAATATATACATAACACAAAATTTACTGTTTTAACCATTTTTAAATCTACAGTTAAGTGGCATTAAGTACATACACTGGTGGGCAACCATCATCACCATCCATCTTCAGAACTTTTTAATCATCCCAAATTAAAACTTGTACCCATACAGTAATCCCCCATTTCCTTCTTCCCCCCAGCCCCTGGCAGCCACCATTCTACTTTCTGTCTCTATGAATCTGACAACTCTAGGTTCATGTAAATGGAATCCTACAATACTTTTCCTTTTGTGACTGGTTTGTTTCACTTAGCATAATGCCATCAAGGCTCATCCATGTTTTAGCATGTATCAGAATTTCCAAGGGAGATCAGCTCGGTGCTTTGTGACCACCTAGAAGGGTGGGATAGGGAGGGTGGGAGGGAGACGCAAGAGGGAGGAGATATGGGGATATATGTATATGTACGGCTGATTCACTTTGGTATAAAGCAAAGACTAACACACCATTGTAAAGCAATTAGACTCCAATAAAGGTGTTAAAAAAAACTTCCTTCCTTTTTAAGGCCAAATAATACTCTGTTGAATATATATACTACCTTTTGCTTATTTGTTCATTTTTCAATGGAAATTTAGGTTCTTTTCATCTTTTTGCTACTGCGAATAATATTGTTATGACTCGCAATACAAATATTGTATTCGGTGTACCAATATCTGGGAGTCCCCACTTTCAGTTCTTTTGAGTATTACCCAGAAGTAGAATCGCTGTATCATGTAGTAATTCTATGTTTAATTTTTTTGAGGAGGCTTTATACTGTTTTCCACAGTCTGCATCATTTTACATTCCTACCAGAAATGAGCAAGGATACCAATCTTTCCACATCCTGGCCAATACTTGTTATCTTCTTTCTTTTTTTTTTTTAATAGCACTCCTAATGGGTGTGAATTCTCCGTTTCCTTTTTCACTCTAACTTGTCTTCAACACCTCTATTCAGAGCAGAGTAGGAGTGTTCAAAGGCCAACACTATCACCTCCATAATCATAATCATTATTATGGTTTTACAGTTTACAAAGTTCTTTTTGTAAACTATAAAATATATATATTTGAAATAAATATATAATTTCATATAATATCTACAAAGTACAGGAACTTGGCAAGTCTTAATATCTCTGTTATGCAGAGAAGTAAACAGGTTTGGGTTTATTCGAATGGTCCTAATGTCATACCATAAACTGGTAGTCAGGATTGGAATCCAGATCATCTGCATCTCATTCTAAGTCTCTTCCTGCTACCCAATGAGCAAAACTCAGGGCTCATCGTGCGGCTGTTTTTCCGGTGGTCTATGACTGTCCTCAAATCTGTGTGACCTACACAGATGTAGGTGTTTATCAGATTGGTAAATCAAAATGAGATTCAGGGAGGTAGCCATGGCCCTGACCCAGCCTTGTAAATGACTGGGTCTATTCCCACCCTCTCTTCCAGGGAAAACAAAAAGTTATGAGGTCCCAAATCACTAAGAAGAAGATAAGTAGAATTACACTCTCCTGTCACCAGCCTACTGGGCAACCAAAAAATTTGCATCTTACCATTGCTTATCAGGAGAGACGCAGGTGAAGCCACTTATATACGACGGTGATTCTGAAAGTATAATCCTCAGATCAACATCGAGGATTTCTCTAGAAACTTGTCACCAAATTCTCTGGCTCGCTCTTAAACCCATTGATTGTATCAGAAACTTGGCCTGCAGCCCAACAACGTGTGGTTTCATAAGCCCTCCAAGTGATTCTGATGCGTGTCAAAGTTTGAGAACCTCAGATATAGAAGAAAGAACGCTTGTCTTAAGATCAAATAGACCACAATGCTAGACAACTCTTGTTACCAGCACTGGCTTTGGGCCCAATACTTCATTTTAGCTGCTTTTATTCTTTAAAATTGGAAAAGTAGAGCCTCACAGTCTTGGTGAGTATTACTGAGTCATGTGTATTTGAGAACATTTCGTACTTAAATATCTTTAAGGAAACGTAGGGGGTTATGATTCCGCTGGATAGGCTGAGCCTAGAGATACCTGCTGTGCTGATGGAAGGAAGCTGCCTCTCCCATAGCGCCTATTTACTCGATGACCATGAGGGTTATCACAAGATCCCAATCCAGAGGCTCTAATGGATTTACCCCGGGACCAAGCACTAGCTCCAGAGCAGACAAGCTACAGGCTGGCCTGAGAACTAGGAACTATGGTACGACCTAGCACGCACACGCGCACACACACACACACACACACACACACACACACACACACACACACACTGAGCTAGGTCAGAATTTTCATCTTAGAAACATGAAAATGTTAATCCAAGAAAATGAAGTAGTAGGTGATAGAAGCTGAAACCTAAAGGCTGCTTTGAGTCAAGACAGGTTATGGCAAGGTGAAATTATAAGGAAGCAGAAACTTTAAGAAAGATAAAAGATATAGAGAAGTTGCTGTCAGAGAGAAAGAGTAGAGCAGAGAGGAAGCAGGGTTGCCTTAAAAGATGGCAACCGGGGGCTTCCCTGGTGGCGCAGTGGTTGAGAGTCCGCCTGCCGATGCAGGGGACACGGGTTCGTGCCCCGGTCCGGGAAGATCCCACATGCCGCGGAGCGGCTGGGCCCGTGAGCCATGGCCGCTGAGCCTGCGCGTCCGGAGCCTGTGCTCCATAACAGGAGAGGCCACAGCAGTGAGAGGTCCGCGTACCACACACACACACACACACACACACAAAGATGGCAACCCTATGACCCACAAGAGGGGAAAGAGGAGCTGATCCCTAAAGCAATCGCAGCTTCTCATGGCTTTCTAGCACCACTTTGAATCCCTTCTAACGAATGACATTTTCTCTTGAGTGGGTCCCTGCTCCTTTAAAGCCCAAATCCTCAATTCAGTACCTTTTCACTATTACCACATTTAGACTGTAGAAAAGAAGATCCAGCCTGGCAAGGAGGTGGGATAGTGGGTCGTTGCCTTCAGTTACATGATGGGCTATGATAAGGAAAAGATAGAGGGCTTAGACCATGCGTCTCCAAAAGCCTGAGTCAGAACAAATACATAGAATTTATATGATCCATGAGGGCTTAGAAAGGAGGTCTTTTCTAACAAGAAAATTTCCTTTTTATACAGCTTTTCTTTTACCAAATTTTATCATGAGCATGCTTTACAGTTTAAAATTAAAAACTGTTTTTTAAAATGTTTTCAAATATTGGATCTTTCCTGTAAACTTTAGAAAAAAATATTTCCTTTGGTAAACATTGTATTAGCAGTCAGTGTTTGCTAAATTCTTAATGTAAAGTTCAGCAGATGACTTATGGGATCTTAAGACTCTTAATTGGCCACAGTCTGTAACCTGAACTGGGTGGACAATGTAGGGTTTCACCAAGGGACTTCCTTGAGTGCTCAAATTCCAACCTAAGAGTCAACATACTGTTCTTTAGCGATTTCCTCCTTAATCCTTCCTAATATAAAAAAGGAACAACTTGCTCACATGTTTAAGGCATAACCTACTTTCCAGAGACACACACAAATATTTCATTTCTACCAGTTTTAATGGAGCATGTAGGTGTAGAAGATGGCTTCTAGTGTGTGTAATAATGTGACTGTGTATTTACTAGGATCTGCTTCTAACTGCCAGTTCTAACAGTGTGGCCTCAAGTATGGCAAGTAGGATTCATAACACACATAACCTTAGTTTTCTTATCTGTTAAATGGGGATAATAATAGTCCATAATGTGTTTTGTAGCATCAAATGAGTTCTATGGAATACGGCACAGTTGTTGGTACACATGAGTTCTTTTCATTATTTATTTTTATTATTTATCGTAGATTTTTACTGCTACTGGTGCTTTTATTAATAATTATTTTTGGTTTTGCCATTATTATTGACTGAAGAAGAATTACTTTTGGCTTCTAGCCTAAAGAATTACCAGTAATGCAAGCTGCCTTTTCAGTCCTTCTACCTAGTAACCACATACCTACAGAGGTGGACATTTTCCTAAACTAACTATATGTGATGATTTAATTTTGATAATGTCTGAATCAGGCACTTTACCAGCTTCAGGGACCACCAGTGCCTGAGGACCATTCTCCCCTCAACTCCGATAAGGCCCAAATTTAGGGGAGAAGCCAAATGAGAATGGAAGTTGAATACATATAAAGAAACTCCAAAACCTTTCAAATTTTACATTTCAACAAGGACCTACTGTATAGCACAGGGAACTCTACTCAATACTCTATAATAACCTATACAGGAAAAGAATCTGGAAAAGAGTAGATAAATGTTTATGTATAAATAAGTCACTTTGCTCTACACCTGAAACTAACCCAACATTGTACATAAACTATACTGCAATATAAAATAAAAATTTTTTTAAATGCCAGAAAATTTTTTTTTACATTTCTAGGTACATCCCTTTCTCTTCATGTTTCCATCAGCTTAATGGGACGTATCCTGTTGAAAAGAACGTTAAGACCTTAATTCAATGTCCCATCCCTCTGTAAAATTACTTCTGTCCTGTGGCCACCCATGTCCTCCCAAATAACTCAGGTAATTCATTACATATTGACAAGTACTTTAAAATATTTGCCTAATAATCTGTCTTCTTTTACTTATTGTCCCTACTTCTACCTTCTGGTGCCACAAAGGAAAACGGTTTCCCATTTTACTCAATAACCCTTCAGATATATCTTATATCCCTTCATATCATTCTTGTATGTTTTAAATTATTACTTATTTACTCAATTCATTCAGAAAAGAAATTTTACCTACCACCCTATCAGATGCTGTACTTGGCATTAGGGGAGTACAACAGGAGGGAAAGTGATGCAGTCCTTAACCTCTTGAAGTTTATGTTACCGTTAAGTCTGTTTTCCAGGTCACAATTTCTCAAGACATTCTTTTTTCAACTCCATAGCAAAAAAACTAAAAATTCAATTTAAAAATGGGCAAAGGATCTGAATAGACATTTTTCCAAAGAAGACATCCAAATGGCCAACATGTGCATGAAAAGGTGTTCAACATTAATAAACATCAGGGAAATGCAAACAAAACCACGATGAGATATGACCTCACACCTGCTAGAATGGCTATGATCAAAAGGACAAGAGATAGCAAGTGTTGGCAAGGATGTGGAAATAAGGGAAGTCTGGTGAACTGCTGATGAGAATGTGAATTGGTGCAGCCACTATGGAAAACAGTATGGAGGTTTTTCAAAAGTTTAAAAATACAACCATCATATGATCAGCAATCCCACTTCTGGATATATATCCAAGGAAATGAAAACTAGAATCTTGAAGAGATATCTATACCCCCATGTTCATTGCCATGTCATTCACAACAGCTAAGACATGGAAACAACCTAAATATCCATCAATAATAAATGAATGGATATTACCCATGGATAAATAATAGATAGATATTATTCAGCCGTGAGAAAGAAGGAAATCCTGCCATTTGTGACAATGTAGATAGAAATGATGGAAGGTTATTGAATATCTAGATTATTCCCAAATAAAATAAGATACTGAAACATTACTGAACATAGGCTTCCTTTTACAGAAAAACTAAACATTTTTAGGACTATTAATAAATATGTTTGGTGCCACATTGAGACATTTTCTGTAAGAAAGCACAGTTTTAGAAATTATAAATAGCATTTATAAGATTGTCATTCTACAGAATGCTAATGTAAAGCACAGTTTGTAATTTCTTATTTCTTAGTTTTTACTAGAAATTAAGGTTTTTAAAGGTTAAGGATTCTAATTAAAATATGAAATTAAAACTAGTAAAAATTAATAGGGAAAACATCATTGCATGCAAAAGAAGGAAGGTATAAGGAATGGAAGTGCATTTTGTTATGGGAAAAGTAGGTGATTTTATCCTAAAAAGAAGTTAAAAAAAGAGAAAAAGAGAAAAGGATGGAATCTGAAGGTGAAGAGAGAATCTGTAGAAGTTTTATGGAAAAGAAACCCTGAGAAAGGAGTTTTATATGTGATCAGAACTGGTTAAGATTGGAATGAATTTTAATATTAACGGTAAGGTGGTACAAAGTTAGAACTGGTTTTTCTCCCTGTTAAGAGGACAAAGTTTTCTTGGACTCTTGATCTGATTTTTTTTCCTTTTTATTGAAGTATAGTTGATTTACAATGTTATATTAGTGATCTGCTTTTGATAACAGACTATAAATTTTCTTTACCTTTTAAGTAATCTGTTGCAACACTCTGTATTTGCCTTTGAAATCTTTTATTGTCACTAAGCTCAATGAATAAGTATTGTTTCACAGTGACCTATGATCTTATTTGATCAAGTGTTTTAAAACCTTTTGGTATCTTTGATAAACTTCCTTAAGGCAAATTCTAATTGAAGTTCTTTTGACCTCTAGCTAACTTCGACATGATTCAGAGAGCCCCTGGAACATATCAGAGAGACATTAAACTAATTAGGCTTATTTAGTATGTTAAATTACATGGAAATTATTGTCAAATGAGTGGTGATAAAACTTCTTAGGTTATATTGTATGAGTAAATGTCAACAATATAAATGTTTTAGGAATTCTATGGAATTTCTAATAATTGAATGCGTCATGGTATAATGTTATCAGTCATAATTCTAGTTAATATTTTAATATTGTATGTCATAAAACTAACCAAATTTCTTTGACAGTTACATTGTAATCAGGTCTTTAGCTGTGACTTTTTGAGTTTTTTTTCATTTACAGACACATTGTTTTACTATGATGCTTTTGCAAAAATCCTTCATCTTCAAGAAGAACAACAGAAAGGATTTTTTGACAAGCACAGGTTTCTGATAGCTTTCAGATCATACCACTGAACTGGGTAATAAATTAACGAATTCTAATGGAAAATCCGATGGCTTCATAAAACTGTTAACAGAAGTCAAGATCAACAAGAATTAGTTACATAGGGCTGAATGAAAATTTTTATGACTTTTTTCCTGAAATATTACTGGCTTTAATCTTTGTTTTCCAGATACAAGGAAACCTTTCCCCTTCAGCTAATTATGGCTTACAGCAATTTGGTAAGTTACACCTCTGTGAGCAGAATTGAAACAGTTATCTTTTCTCTCTAACTGATCCCTCCTCAATCTAGAAACTCAATAAGATTCTTATTTTCATGACCATATAATTATTTGCATAAGTTTAATGAGAATCTGTTTTTCCTATAATAGGACATAATTGGAAACACTGGTCGTATTACCATGGCTTTGACTGGAATGTCATATTTGAGAATGTGCATAGAATCAGGTTAAGACCAGACAGCTTTAAATAACTAAGGTGAACTTTATGGAGTCAGAAAGCTCCTTGGGAAAACAACCTGGTACCTTGCTTACAGGGTTCCCAGAAACCTTACCAGGTAAATAAAAAAGGTCACTTTCTGACAGGTACAAGAACCTCAAAATATTTTGAGAACCCTGAGAAGAGAGGAGCCAACACAAATCTGTAGACATTGTAGGTGAAATCTGATGACAAATCCTTGGCAAGGCTCTCCAGGTCTTGAGAGATCTTTTAAAAGTTCAATCTGAGATTCCTTATGAAAAGTTCCAGCAAAGCCAATTTAAAAGGGCCTATATCAGGACTTCTCTGGCAGTCCAGTGGTTAAGACTCCGCCAAAACAAAACAAAACAAAAAACAAACAAAAACAAAACAAAAAAGAAAAAGAGCCCATATGATCAATTACACTTATGTAAATAATCAGACAACGTTTATTAAAAGCCAGAATTATTTTGCAAACAAATTAGTCTTAAGTTGACCATATTTGGTAGAAATGAAGGTAATGAGGTAAATTTAAAGAGAAAATTATGCTTCAGTGGATATTAAGTTCTAGTTTTAACTGTCTTTGTATTTAGCCTAAGTCTCACTTCCTAGATGGCTCCTTGTTACTATGTTGCATTATTATAAAGTTTAATTGAATTATTAAAAGGACATTCTAAGCTTGTTCCTGAAGCTTATCACTTTAATCTATCTTTGGATGAAGATCAGATGCTCTGTGACCTGCAACCAGGAGATTATGTGCACTGGAAAAAGCATCATTTAAAGGACTGTCTTCCAACTAGTTAAAAGGACCCTTTATCAGGTACTCTTAACTAGCTCATGAGCAACAAAACTGAAGGGAATTAACTCATGGATTCATATTTTTCACTTAAAAAGGACTCCTGCACTGGATTGGTCTATAGAGAGGACTGCTGATCTTGAACTCATCTGAAAACAACACTCAAACAGAGGAGAAATGACACCCATATCAGGATGAGAAGAAGATGACATTAGAAGTAGATGGCTATCCCAAGATGCCAGACATGACCTGTATAATTATTCAGAGTGTTTTCTTGATTTCTTGGACTTTTGCATATGAATCAAATGTTTTTCTATCATGGGCTCAATCCTATGAAAATTTTAGAAATCAATCCAATGGTGGGGTTTGTAGTCAATTACCTACATCCAGTACTTCTGATTTACCTTGGTGGATTTCTTCTCTCTCCAGCTCTGATTGGATGATCTTTATAAAATTTATTTTAGAAGAAAGAAGTTGTAGTTCTGTTAAGACAGCTATTGATATTGCTAAATGGATCCCCTCATTTGGCCAATCAATCATACTTGCTCTGACCATGGCCATAAATAATAATTTTCTTTTAAGTTACCCAAGTTCAATCAGGACAACAAGCTTTCAGTCAAAGAATATAACTAATCAATTATTAGAAGGGACCCACCCTCAGTTATGGGATGGATCTATATGGCTAACACCAAGCTATGGTCAGTTAAGTTTAAGGCTCGCCTGTGTTGGGAACAATTAAATCATATGAAGATTATCAGCCTAATAATGCTAGAAAGTTAGGCTGGGTGCCTTAGGAAAAATGCCAACATATAATTTCCCCTAAAGAGAGAGACTGGTATGGAACAGACTGGGTCAGGCAACCAGGAATATACGAGGTCACACCTAATGGAACTCAATGGTTTTCAGCATCAATTTGTGGTCTTGGCTTCCTCCCCGATGAAAAGGAAGATGTACCCTAGGATTCCCTTGGTCTCAAGGCCACATGCATACCAATTTAGATATGGCTCCAGCAAATTTACCATTGTACTAACCAGATGGACCAAGAGATCTGTATTCCATTGGTATAACCATTTAGCACCTATTTTTGTGCCTTCAGTAAAACTGGAAGATGTAATTGCCCACATCGAAGGCTTAACAAAATTCACCCAATAGGACTTAAAACAATAGTGATCAGGCTATCAGCCTACTGAATTCTGAGGTCACTTTGATGAGAAAAGTGGTGTTACAAAATCACACAGCCCTCAATATCCTTCCAGCATCTCAAGGAGACCCCTGCACCGTTATTCAAACTGAATGCTGTGTTTTTATACCAGATGAATCCTCTAATATAAAACATTTAATGACCCACATGAAAAATCAGATTTCTGCCTTAAGTGATCCATTTCCTAATATTGGTCATATTCTAAAGAGTTTAATTCCGGAAGCTCATGGCTTAAATCCCTACTTATGATCTTATTAGTGCTATTAGTTATATTACTCATATCCTATCTATTTTATAAAATTGTTGTTTTTTGCATGTGTAACCAAGTCTCTGACAAACTTAATGTTGGCTAAACACCTTGAGGCAATTGACCACATATATAGCTCTACATAAAATTAATTGTAGGGGCTTCCCTGGTGGCACAGTGGTTGAGAGTCCACCTGCCGATGCAGGAGACACGGGTTCGTGCCCCGGTCTGGGAATATCCCACATGCCGCAGATAGGCTGGGCCCGTGAGCCATGGCCGCTGAGCCTGCGCGTCCGGAGCCTGTGCTCCGCAATGGGAGAGGCCGCAACAGTGAGAGGCCTGCATACCGCAAAAAAAAAAAAAAAAAAAAAAAAAATTAATTGTATAGGGGACTTCCCTGGGCAGTCCAGTGGTTAGGACTCTGCGCTTCCACTGCAGGGGGCACGGGTTTGATCCCTGGTCAGGGAACTAAGATCCCACATGCCGTGTGGTATGGCCACAAAGAAAAAGAAAAAATAATTAATTGTATAGTGTAACTCTAGTTACAGAAAGAAGCAACAAGAGAAAACATTTCCTGGATCATGGTAGACAAGTAAGACATATGATCCAGAGAATTTATAGGTTATTAACAGAGCCTAATCTAGATATAGCACATGAATGGCCTATCAACAAAATCCTTACCTGAACTAGGAATGAGTCTTCAATAGCACTGTGGGACAAATCAGTCACAAAATGCCTCCCAAACCTTGGTCAAATTTATGACCGAAAGAGAGCAAGCTCCAAACAAAAGGAACAAAGATGGTCCTCATTATCTCCTGTGACAAAGTCACAGCCCATTGCCGTTGCACACAAACATTGCACTCTGAGGGGAATTCAGGATGGAAAAAACAGGAAGCATTCTGTGCTTTGGATAGAGGGGCCCCTAGATAGTAAAGATGCATATGTAAGAAAGAAGTTCAATTACCTCAGACTCTTGCATCTTACCATACATAGAAAAGCACTAAAATGATTAACTCGAGATGTCTGTTTTAATGATTAGCAGTAATCTTTTAATGCTCAACTACATTTGTTTTTCAGCAAAAACTCCTATATATCCTAGCTCCTCCCTTACCTCTTTAGAACAGTTCCTCAGAGCTATCTGAGAAGCTGTCTCCCAGGCTATATTTCTTAGTAAGATCCCTGAATAAAACTGAAACTCACAGTTCTCATGCTGTGCATTTTTATTTCAGTCGACACTCTCCCAGTTAAATACCTTCAATATATCCCCTTTAAAGTAAAGTACAAACTTTTGACCAGGCATCCAGGCAACATCCATTCCAATCTGGTCTCTAGGATTTTGTTTTACTCCTTTATTCCTTACTCTTTGTATATGTTTCATTTAGGCACCAAAATTTGGGGAAAGGTATGTCTCATTCATTTTCACATTCTCTCCATACTCAGTAGATGCTCAAATGATGGAAAAGCAAATGTTTGGTAAACAAGTATTTGCTGGGCCCTACAGAGACAAAGGGACACAGAGAAATTTTAACAAAGACTTTGCTAGGTTCCTCCGTCTTTACACACATAGTTCCTACTACAGATATCTATGTTATAGCTCCCTTCCTGGAACAGATCCTCCATCTACATTCTTTAGGCGGTTCAGGGGAAGCTCAAATAGTATTCCTGAGTCTTTTGAGCCTTAAAAATAATCAGCCTAAATTAATCCTCAGGTCAAAGAGACACAATTTGGGGTGGCAAAGTTTGCTCCCCTACACATTATTAAATTTTGTTCTATTTTCTCCTTTCAATCTGTAGCATGTCAATTTAATTCTCAGACCAGACAGAAGAACTTAGAAGGGTAGAGGAAAATCTCTTTCCTCCCCAACAAAAAGGCTTTCATATAAGGTTAAGGACTTCACGGTTTCTATCTACCCACACCACACTCTGAATGTTGATGTGCAATTTTCACAACAGAAAAAGAAGCTGGTAATCAAGTTTCCTTGTGTAACAGGAGCCTGATAATTCAAGGCATTAGTAATAAAAGTTTGAAAAAGGGTAGGTACAATATCTGTCATATTTTGTCAACCAATGTACTCACATGTTCGTATCCCAGGGAGTCTTAATAAGATTGAAGTGATGTTTCCTCCTTTCTCTGTTAATCCAAATCTTAAGTATCTTTCAAGGCTCATCTCAAGAACTCTTTTAATGATGTTTCCAAGAAAAACTCTGGCAAGTATTAATTTCTACACTGTTCTGACCATTCATACAAGCTAAGAACTCTTATTCAATACAGTTCTTCCTTTTCTTTTAACACATCATTCTCTGTGTCATGTGTCCAAGTCTTATAAGACTGTATCCACACTGAGGACCCATGAATATGCTTTCATAGCAAGTGATTTTTATGCCTTCCAATACAACCCCCCAGCCCACCTTTGATTTCATCATGAACAGCTGCGATGACCAGTTTTGTGCACACTGACAGTGTCTCACCTTAGAACTCTGTTGTGCCTCTCAATCTTTCTGCCTCAGAATCTGTTCCCTCCTCTAAGGAGCTTAAAAGCAAATGCGGGGAAGTTCGCCTCCTGGAGCCAACCCTAAGCAATGGGAGCCAGAATTCCATAGATAAATACTCTGGCTTCCAATTTTATACATGTCCTCAGAGACCATCCAGTATAGATTGAGCCCCAATTGCCCACAACAGTGATCAGGTCAATAACGCATCACTTTTCCTTTCTTTTTGGTCATACATATATAGTTCCTTTCCTCCTGCTTCCTGCCAAGTAAACTTCTTGCCTTAGAATCTGTATTGTCAAGAGGAGGGGAGTGTTTGGGGGGAGAGGGTTCATGGGGGTTCATTATTTCATTCCTCAACTCTATTTTCTAGCATAATTTATATCTGTCAGTTGATTAAAATTCACATAGAATTTTCACAAACCCACTCCATTACATTCAAACTAAAAATCTGTAAGAAGACACCATGCCCATTTTTCAAATGAGGACACTGTGGTTAGTTGCCATAGTAAAGATTACGATATTATTCATTCAACACAGTTTATTCACAGCCTACTACCATGCAGTCAGAGCACTGAGGAAGCACACAGAAAGGCTTCTAAACCCATGTTTGGGGAGTGGGGCATTGGTGAAAAATGGCTTCCCAGAAGAAGTGAAATCTAAACTGAGATGTGGGCGAAATGGTTCATAAAAAGGGGACAAATCATAAAGGATTGATTATGCCATGTTAAGGAATTTTTATTTTATCATAACTGTATTCCATTATCATTCTGCTTCCAAGTAAAGAACAGATTAGAGGATTAAAAAACTGGCAGGAGAAAAATGGCTGATTCTAGGGCTGAGGCAGGGAAAATGCAAGCTGAGTTTCAACCATCTTGTAGTGACTGAATATAAGGAAATGCTCAAAAAAAACCAACAAAAAGCAAAAGAAAATGAGCATGCCATAGGGCTACAGGAGCCGAGTGGAAATCACTCCCAATGGCAAAGCTGGAATGATTTGACCAACAAAATAAACAGCCTAGTATTAGATTATTTTAAAAATATAAAATAAATATTCATGAGGTTTTGTACGTACTTATATCACTATCTAGACTGTTGGGGCTCAGGTCAAGTCATCATATTGATTATTTTGAATTAAGGTGACTTAAGAAATGGCCAATGCAGGAAGGACACTCTAACCCTCCTCTCTGTCTCCCTGAAAGCAGGAAATAAACTTCATGTGAAAAGTGCACTCCCTGCATCTGAAGGTAGAAGGACACCCTTATCGCCAGAGGCAGAGAACTGGGGCCAAGATGCCTGTATAAACAAACCTTGTTACTACTTTACTTTGCTACCCCAAGTCCAAACTCTGTTTAGATTCTTCACTAATTGTGCATCCAATACCTAAGTTTCTTTCTTTGTCCTGTCAATTACTCATAAATTTGTTTCTTTGTCTAAAGAGTATAAAAGCTTCCTACTTTGGCCACCTCTTAGGTTCCAATTCTATGAACTTCGTATACACAAATTAAAATTTGTTTCTTCTTCTATTAATCTATCTGTGTCAATTTTATTACTGGTCCAGCCAAAAGAACTCAAGAGGGGTAAAGGGGGAAATTTCTCCCTCCCTGAAAATACTGATAATTATTGGATACATGAACAAACAAATAAGGGAGAAGAGACAAATATTCCGTATAGAGGAATTCAAAATAATTTATATAGACTCTCCCTCTTCAAGAAGATTGAACTTAACTTCTTTTCTCCCTAATGTAGGCCACACTTAATGATTTTGTTCCAAATAATAAACTATGAAAAGAGGGAAAAGGTAACTTTGTAGTTGAGGAAATTGGCCAACACTACCTGAACAAGGTGACCAAGTTTAACATCATCAGTGGCAAGTCATGTTAATTGCATGTACCCAAGATGTATGCCGAGAAAGGGTATCGCATCATCTCTGTGATGTTTTTCCCAAAATCTACAACCCCAGTCTGACCATGAGAAAAACACAAACAAACCCAAATTGAAAGACACTCTAAAAATACATGGCTAGTACTTCACAAAACTTGGGCAAGAATAGGCAAGGGGATTAACAAGGGATAACTGAGGAACTGTCTCAGATCAGAGGAGACTAAGGAATCATGACTATTAAATGTGATATTGTACCCTGGATGAGATCCTGGGACAAGAAAAGGACAGCTGTGGAAAAACTAGTAAAATCTGAATAAAGTCTGAAGTTCAGTTAATAGAAATGTTCCAGTGTCGGTTCCTTAGTTTTGACAAAGGTACCAAGATAATGTAACAATACAGAAAACTAGATGAGGGGTATACACAGTTTCACAAACTGAAATTTGTGAAAATTTCAGTTTCACAATCTGAAACTATCCTAAAATGAAAGGTTTCCTTTAAAAAAATAGTAGGATGTATTGAGAACAGTTCAGAGACTGTTTCAATGAGTTGATAATGGTCTGAATTAGAGAGACACTGTCCCAGCAGAGAACAGAGTGAAGATTTTGAAAGTAGGTTCAACATGACTTGGTGACTGTGTTAGAGGACAAAGGAAACTAGTGATACAGAGATAGAGAACAGAGAGTACATTGCTAGTGAGTGGATTAACCAAGTCGTAAATCCAGGTCCTATGCCCCTTTAGAACTATTAGGTGCATAGCGTATAGCAGCATATAGGAGAGCCCACCTGAAAGAACACAGGGAACTAATCCAGGCATGGTACAGAGTGATAGAATCGGAATAGAAAGAAGGATGTGGATCAGAGATGAACTAGGAAAATTGTAGTTGATTAGATCGAGTGCCATGGAAAAGTAGGGACAAAAGATGGCTTTAAGCCTAAGATTTGAAATGATGATGGCTCTCTAGAGCTTAGGAGAAGTTTGGAAAAGGAGGATTGATGGAAAAGATGATCAGATTTATTTGGTAAAGTGTTTGAAAATGATGTCAGGACATCAGTGGAAATGCTCCAGGGTAGAATGAAGCCAGGTAGAGAGTCTGGAGACATAAACCATAAATCTAGAGATGTGAGAAAGACTAACAAGAGATCATTTGAATTGGCAAGAATGAATTCATTAATAAAATGTGAGAGGTTAGTTTAAGAATATTAGGACCAAAAGCCAGAATCTACTCCAATTGTTTTCATTTCCTTCACATTCTCTCCCTCTGGCTGTGCTTGTTCCATACCAACCTGCATTTTCTTGTTCGAAATGTGGTTAGTTATATATTAATCTTTTGTCCCTAAATATATGTTTCTACCTTTAGCCATAGAACTTTTCTTGGTTTCCATATATCCCCAAAACATTTTGTTTTCTTCCAGTAAACATTTATATATCTCAACTAGACTGTTTCCTTCTCCCCAGTTTGAGCATTTAGTTAATCATTGCTGGAGAGGAATCAGTGCCAGACTGGGAAGAGAGCAAAGCTGCTGGAAAGTGAGACTCAGGGCTGTATCAACAAGGAAATATGTGTGGGAGGTGGTCACATCTACTCTGGGTTCAATGCAGGTGGTCTTCAACACTGACGGCTTGCCCCTTTTTTAAAAAGTTAATGCAAGAGTAGTTCAGAAGTTCCCTATAAATTAAATATATATTAGAGAAAGATTTTACCAATCAGAGAAAAGAGAAAGGGCAAGAAGTGGATCCCAAATATATCATAAGCTCTACTGTGGCAGCAGTAGTAATAGTAACCATTTATTAAGCCTTTAGTGTCATGGTCTGAGCCATGAGCTTTATATACATTATCCTCTTTATTTCTAATGCCAACTCCATGAAGTAGGTATAGGTCCACAGTCCTTAATTCATAATCCCAAACCATACAGAGTTCTGAAATACAGAAGTTTTGTTTTATTTTGTAACTCATTTGACAGCAAAATCTGTCAAGAGATAATTTAAGGTTATTTATTTTCTTTATATTATGTGTTTTGCTGCACAAAAACAGTGCTTTTCTAGAGAGTGCTGCCTTAGACACCACTGAGCTCTCTATAATGAATAGTATATGAATCATATGACTTTTCTAAAATTAAAAAAAACCCTCTGAATTCCTAAACTCATCTGGCAACCGGGGGTTTTGGAGAAAAGATTGTGAAAACTGAGGGTGATAAATGTGAAGTTTAGCTCAAAGCCACATAGGCAGAGATTTTTTTTTTTTTTTTTTTGGCTGTGTTGGGTCTTTGTTGCTGTGCATGGGCTTTCTCTAGTGGCGAACGGGGGCTATTTTTTGCTGTGGTGCATGGGCTTATTGTCATGGCTTCTCTTGTTGCGGAGCATGGGCTCTAGGCACACGGGCTTCAGTAGTTGTGGCATGCAGGCTCAACAGTTGTGGCTTGTGGGCTCTAGAGCACAGGCTCAGTAGTTGTGGCGCACAGGCTTAGCTGCTCCGTGGCATGTGGGATCTTACTGGACCAGGGATTGAACCCTTATCTCCTGCATTGGCAGGTGGATTCTTAACCACTGCACCACCAGGGAAGCCCCAGGCAGAGATTTGAAATGAGGTCTGTCATTCTCCAAAGACTAGGATTTGGGTCATTATACAACATGCTGAAAATGTTATAATTTTAAGAGCTGGCACCAGAATTTATCATGGGGGAAGAACTGTCTTCATTGGGAAAGGAATTTGTTGGGTATGATATCTTAAGGATCTAGGTGTCATCCGGTCCTGCTTTAGAAGCTTGTTGTTTTGTTCTTGAGTAGATGGGGTAAAAAGAGAAGGAACAACCAAACATTTGTGGGCTTGGCTTCTGTTTGGGGGGAAATAGCCAAGAAAGATTCCCAAGTAAGACTGGTTCTAAAGACCTATGTGTTACTTTATAGTATTTTGTTGTCCGGTGTGTGATACAATTTCCTCCATCATTACTTTGCAAACTTATTAAAGTGTACTATGCCCACAAAGGCTTAGAGTGAATCATTTTCCCCATCTTATCAGGTGCCTCTAGACTAAACAGCATATTTATCTCTGGAGATGAAAAAAACAAGTCATGACCTCAAAGCGTTTAGTCTAGTAGAAGAGATAAGAAAAATAAAAAATTAGAATTTGTAGTTTAATGTTCTGTAATTGAAGCATGCCTAAGTGCACAGTTTGCAGAAATAAGTGAGCAACTCTTTCTGTCTAGCAGAGCACCATTATTCTAGCTGGGTACCCACAGGGGCAGCCAAAGCAGGGAAGACCGTATTCACATGGCACTGAAAGGTATGTCTTTAATAACTGTTATTTGGAAATATACTACTAGGATTCCCAATGCAGGAAGAAATTTCCCTATTGAGTTCCAGAGTGCCTTTTGATCTCTGTAAGAAGTCCTTTTATTCAAAAATATGATTGCCTGGAAAATTGCTGAGTGTAAATCTTAAAAGTTCTATTACAAGGAAAAATATGTGCAACTTTGTGTGGTGACACATGGTGACCAGACTTACTGTAGTGATCATTTTACAATATACAAAAATGTGAAATCATTATGTTGTACACCTGAAACTAATATAGCATTGTATATCAATTATACTTCACAATATAAAAAAGATTGTCTCAATCGATTTTTTTCCTTTCCAACGGTAAACACTTATCACTTGCCTTTCATGTGTTGAATACAGGAAGGCTCTGTTGAGGGTTTATGACATTATTTTCTTCCTACTCTGGTAAATGATTAAAGGAACTAGCAATTATCAGTTTGCAGAAAAGTGTGTTTAAGAGATAGACTCACAGCTGTTGAAAACAAACTTATAGCTACCAAAGGGGATAACAGGTGAGGAGGGGAGAGATAAATTAGGAGTTTGGGATTAACATATATACACTACTGTATATAAAATAGATAAACAAGGACCTACTGTATAGCACAGGGAACTATACTCAGTATCTTATATTGATGTAACGGAAAAGAATCTGAAAGAGAATAGATATATAACTGAATCACATTGCTGTATACCTGAAACTAACACAACATTGTAAATTAACTATCCTTCAATAAAAAAAAGAAAAGAGTGTTTAGAATGGGCCTGATAGTTGTCTTCAGAAGTCTATATTTGAAGTACATTGTTTCGAACCTTAAGACCATTTTTGACCCCATGGCCACCTTCAGGAACAGCCTCTATTTCCTACTGTCTTTAGAGCAAAATTTCTTGAAATAGATGTCATTCTCTTTGCGTCCATTTTCTCACATTCTGTTCACTTTCTAACTTTATTTTTTTTGATAGATCTTTATTGAAGTCACAATACTGTGTTAGTTTCTGTTGTACAGAGAACTGAATCAGCCATATGCATATATATATCCCTATATTTCCTCCCTCTTGCTTCACCCTCCCACCCTACCTATCCCACCACTCTATGTCTTCACAAAGCACCAAGCTGATCTCCCTGTACTATGCTGCGGCTTCCCACTAGCTAACTATTTTACATTCAGTAGTGTGTATATGTCCATGCCACTCTCTCATTTTGTCCCAGCTTACCTTTCCCCCTCCCCGTGTCCTCAAGTCCATTCTCTATGTCTGCGTCTTTATTCCTGTCCTGCCCCTAGGTTCATCAGAACATTTTTTTAAATTCCATATATGTATATATATATATATGTGTATGTATATATATATATATATATACATATATATATACATATATATATTAGCACACGGTATTTGTTTTTCTCTTTCTGACTTACTTCATTCTGTATGACAGACTCTAGGTCTATCCATGATCTTGTTTATTTAGTAATGTATTGTTTAGCCTCCATGTGTTTGTGTTTTTTACATTTTTTCCCCTGCAACTGATTTCTAATCTCAAAGCACTGTGGTCAGAAAAGATGCTTGATATGATTTCAATTTTCTTAAATTTACTGAGGCTTGATTTATGACCCAAGATGTGATCTATCCTGGAGAATGTCCCATGTGCACCTGAGAAGAAAATATAATCTGCTGTTTTTGGATAGAATGTCCTATAAATATAAATTAAATCTATCTGGTCTGTTGTGTCATTTAAAGCTTCTGTTTTCTTATTAATTTTCTGCTTGGATGATCTGTTCATTGGTGTAAGTGAGGTGTTAAAAGTCCCCCACTATTTTTGTGTTACTGTTGATGTCCTCTTTTATAGCTGTTAGCAGTTGCCTTATGTATTCAGGTGATCCTATGCTGGGTGCATATACATTTATAATTGCTATATCTTCTTCTTGGATTGATCCCTTGATCATTATGTAGTGTCCTTCCTTGTCTCTTGTAACAATATGTTTTAAAGTCTATTTTATCTAATATGCATATTGCTACTCCAGCTTTCTTTTGATTTCCATTTGTATGGAATATCTTTTTCCATCCCCTCACTTTCAGTCTGTATGTGTCCCTAGGTCTGAAGTGGGTCTCTTGTAGACAGCATATATATGGGTCTTGGTTTTGTATCCATTCAGCAAGCCTGTGTCTTTTGGTTGGAGCATTTAATCCATTCACGTTTAAGATAATTATTGATATGTATGTTCCTATGACCATTTTCTTAATTGTTTTGGGTTTGTTTTTGTAGGCCCTTTTCTTCTCTTGTGTTTCCCACTTAGAGAAGTTCCTTTAGCATTTGTTGTAGAGCTGGTTTGGTGGTGCTGAATTCTCTTAGCTTTTGCTTGTCTGTAAAGGTTTTGATTTCTCCATCGAATCTGAATGAGATCCTTGCCAGGTACAGTAGTCTTGGTTGTAGGTTCTTCTGTTTCATCACTTTAAGTATATCATGCCACTCCCTTCTGGCTTGTAGAGTTTCTGCTGAGAAATCAGCTGTTAACCTCATGGGAGTTCCCTTGTATGGTATTTGTCATTTTCCCCTTGCTGCTTCCAATAATTCTTTGTCTGTAATTTTTGCCAATTTGATTACTATGTGTCTTGGAGTGTTTCTCCTTGGGTTTATCCTGTGTGGGACTCTCTGCACTTCCTGGACTTGAGTGGCTATTTCCTTTCCCATATTAGGGAAGTTTTCGACTATAATCTCTTCAAATATATTCTCAGGTCTTTTCTCTCTCTCTTCTCCCTCTGGGACCCCTATAATGCAAATGTTGTTGCATTTAATGTTGTCCCAGAGGTCTCTTAGGCTGTCTTCTTTTCTTTTCATGTGCAGATATACATTTTATATACATATATACGTGCACACACATATACATAAATGTATATACAGATATCTTTGTGGATATATGTATCTATATAGAGAGACACAAATATATGTATGTCAGTAATTGATCTCTGTGACCAGAAACATTACAACTGAAACCTCTGTGCTTCAGTTTCCTTACTTGTAAATGGGAATAATAATGCCATAGGGCTTCTAAATGATGGAAATAAAGTCCCGCAGTGCCCAGAATAAAAGTTTTGAAATTTTTCAGCTGCAGTGGTTATACTGTAATTATAGTAATGATGATGATCTAATTTTTTAAATTATTACTTTTTTATTTTTATTTTATTTTATTTATTTAATTCTTTTAGGCTGCGTTAGGTCTTTGTTGTTGCATGCAGGTTTCTCTAGATGTGGCGAGTGGGGGCTGCTCTTCATTGTGGTGCATGGGCTTCTCATTGCGGTGGCTTCTCCCGTTGCAGAGCATGGGCTATAGGCATGTGGGCTTCAGTAGTTTCAGCACGTGGGTTCACTAGTTGTGGCATGCGGGCCCTAGAGTGAGCGGGCTTCAGTAGTTGCAGCTTGCAGGCTCAGTAGCTGTGGCGCATGGGCTTAGTTGCTCTGTAGCATGTGGGATCTTCCCAGACCAGGGATCAAACCATGTCTCCTGCATTGCATGCAGATTCTTAACCACTGTGCCACCAGGGAAGTCCTAAAATTATTATTATGTGATAGGTTTATGAACTACCATGAGAGATTAAAGAGGAGGGGGAATCATTACTAATTGAATCAAGCACCACAGATATTTTAGCCAAGCTTTAGAGGATGGGTACAATTAAAATCACGGGTACTTGTTTGGAAAGTAAGCAGTAGAAGGAAAAGAAGGGATCATGTAAGAAAAGTCATGCAGGTCCATAAATAATGAAAAATAAGATTTAAGAGTTAAGATGCAGCTAAGTCAAAGAAGTCTTCAAATTTCAGGTTAAATATATGAGGCTCTGTCTCTCCAGTCTCCATCATTTTTCATACTAGTCAAACCTTGGGCACAGTATGTGAAAATCAACAGGTGCTCAACCAAGATCCCCATTCCAGCCAATATTATCGGTACTATTAGAACAGTTCTCTTAAGGTTTGTTATCATTCTTTATTCAGGTGAATAATTTGTCCTTGAAACAAAGGAGAGTAGGTGATAATATATCTGCTTGAGTTCCTGATGATATACATACATGGATATGTACACAGAGAGGTAAAATGAAGGAGAGATTTACGCAAGGCTGGGCCATGCAAACACATTAAATATGACTAATAGTCTGGCATAGTAACAGAGTTGTTCCAGCCAATGCCCATCCCATCCCCTAGGGCAAATAGTATTTATTCTGCCAAGATATTAATCATATGAAGCTTAAACGCATTATCCATTATTCCAGTCCAGAGCAGGAAGTTATATTATTACCAGCTGGCAATTATTATTTCAGGGGAGATGGAAAACAATATTTTTGTACAATATTTATTTTTTCTAGGCTTATTCTCACTCCAAACAAATATACTATGATGTGCATTTTTATAGTTGAAGAAAATGATTTTCCCAGAGTCCTATCACAGTTGAAATGGCAGGCTTGTAATTGGAGCCAGGTTTGTCTCTTCATGTCCTCTTCAACTTGCTGCCTCCAAAGAGTTATTTTCCATCATAATTTTAGGGCAAGTTTCTAATTAGAATTTTATCTAAATTTTACAGCAATTAAGAAAACAAGAGTGGGGGACTACCGTGGTGGTCCAGTGGTTAAGACTCTGTGCTCCCATTGCAGGGGGCCTGGGTTTGATCCCTGGTCAGGGAACTAAATCCTACATGCCATAACTAAAGATCCCACATGCTGCAACTAAGACCCAGTGCATGAATGAATGAATGACTAAATAAGTAAATAAATAAATAATAAAAGACAGTCTTCACCCAAAAGAAGCTTACATATTAAAAGAAAAGAAGGGCTTCCCTGGTGGCGCAGTGGTTGAGAGTCTGCCTGCCGATGCAGGGGACACGGGTTCGTATCCCGGTCCGGGAAGATCCCACATGCCGATGCATGGAGTCCATGGGATATCACTGTAGTGAACAGGTTTTCAAACTGCAGGTCAGGGTTGGTGAACTGTGAGATAGGACAGAATAAAAAGTACCAAAAATCATCACATATAAAAAGGTTATGCTTGGGCTTCCCTGGCGGCGCAGTGGTTGAGAGTCCGCCTGCCGATGCAGGGGACACGGGTTCGTGCCCCGGTCCCAGAGGGTCCCACATGCCGTGGAGCGGCTGGGCCTGTGAGCCGTGGCCGCTGGGTCTGCGCGTCCAGAGCCTGTGCTCCACAACAGTGAGAGGCCCGTGTATTGCAAAAAAAAAAAAAAAACAGAAACAAAAACAAAAGGTTATGTTTTATTTCTTAACAGTCTTACTTGTCTGTACATATGTATGTATATACTAGGCCATAACACAAAATTTACTTTTTACTTTGGGTCCACAGTCCAAATGTTTAGTAGTCACTGTTTTCGAAAGAGCCTGGGCTTTGGCATCAGATGGGTCTAAATCTGAATATTTCACTGCTGCTATTATTATCTAAAGAGTTCCTGCCCCAAGATCCAATTCCCTCTCCTCAGACTACTTGTGAAACCAAAGAAAAATCCCTTTTCTCAAATATTAACCACTCCCCACCCTTTACAGTGGCTACTGGAACCTTCCTATTGGCAACAAAACTACTATTTAAATTATGATTTGAGATAAAATTATGATTTGAAATGAGTAAAGAATAAAACTCTACTCATTCAAACTATATCCATAAATGCTTAGCCTAAACTCCATGAGGGCAGAAATGATATGCATTTCCCTAGCACTCAGGCACCAGAGCTTTCAAATAGTAGGGCTCTATGAATATTTAATTATAACAATAGTTGAATAAATAAAAGACTGAAGAAACCAATGAATGACTACTCTATATCAGGCACTGAAGACACAGAAATGAACAAGGCATAAATCTGGGTCTTCAAGAAAATCAGTATATACATGTACTACTTAATTCATGTTTTCAGTAAATATTTATTTAGAACCTACTATTTTCCAGGTACTTTGCTGCTACTGCAGTAAACAAAAAACCAACTCTGCTCCCTAAAGGTGAAGAGATATTTCAGAATAATCATACAAACAGCTATAGAATAAAAGTTAAGTGCTATACAGGGTATCATGAAATGATAAAATAGCAAAGCTTAATCTAGATGCAGAAGAGAATTAGGGAAGACTCAGAAAAGCAGCTCCATGAGAAAATTTAGCTTGAATCTTGAGCATTAAAAGCTAGATGCTTTTTCTCCCCCTCTATTATGAGGGAACAGAGAAAAGTCCAATGTAGCTTGACAGATTGAACAAGGAGGAAAATGGTGGGGGATAAGGTGAGAGAGGTAGAAAGGAGCCGTATCATTCAAATCAATCCTTCCTGAGGATTTTGCACAATGGGAAACTGGAGAGCAGCATGATCACATTTACACTCTATAAAGATCATTGAACTGTTCTATGGTGAGTAGCTTTGAGGATGAAATAATGGTAGATGTTGTTGGGAAACTACCTGAAGGTAATTTCAGAAAGTCAAAGTGGAAATGATGGCATCATCTTAGATATGACAGTGTAAGGTAATGAGAAGTGTCCAGAATTGAGGTTATTTTGGACACAGAGTCAAGAAGAGAACTTGGTAACGAATTAAGAGTGGAAGATGGTGCATGGTAAGGGCAGAGGGAGGCATCAAGGAGAACACTTAGGTTTTGACTTGCCCAACCCGTTGGAAGGAAAAGAAGCCAGGAGGAGACTGAAGAGACAAATATTTGTGGTAAATGATTAAAACAGTAGCATAGAACATTAAATTTGAAGTGCCTATAGGATGTCCAAAATTGTCAAGAAGGCACTTAATATTGGTATGAAGATCAAAGGAGAGATATAGGAAAGAGATACATATTTGAGAAATATATATATAATTATATATATATAATTTAAATAATGTGGATAAATGAGCTCACCTACAAAAATTGAAATGTGAGGAAGGACTAGGACCCAGGACCAATACTTGAGAAACACCAAGTCTTCACTCATTTGAGGAGGAAGTGTCAACAGAGAGGATGGAGATGACGTGAGGATGAAGAAGGTATGAGGAAATGTAGGAGACTGTGGAATCATGAAACCCAAGAAAACAGATTATACTGCATTTGATCAAGTTTGAAGAATTAGAGGTCATGTGCTCTGGAAAAATGTTTACGGAATTAATCAACCTGAATTGGTGACCTAAACAAGGTGGAGGAAGCTAGGATGGTAAAGGTTGAAGCGTCAGTGGAAGATGAGGGAGCTAGTTATATACACAAACAGTTTCAACAGTGTATTATGTATTATATTCAAGCATGTTTGAGATACCATGGAAACTCAGAATGAGCTGAGGAAGATTTCCAATAAGAAACAGCATTCAAAGTGAATTTTAAAGACTTAGGAAGAATTCATTGCTGTGTAAGGTTAAAGAAGAACCTTCTGGTTAGATGGAACAACATTTTAAATACTGAAAAAATAACAGCAATAAAAATAATAGTGATGGATAATATTTCTAAATGTTTACCATGTGCCAGAAACTGTTCTAAAAGCTTTATATGCATTCATTCACCTCAACTATAAAATCAACCTCTTCCACTTTCACCATCGTCTCTTGGTTGGACTATTATAATAGCCTAACATTAGGATTTTTTGCTGCTGTCGTTGCCTTATAGTTTATTCTCATAGAGCACAAAAACCTTTTAGAAGGAATGTCATATCATGTCATTCTTCTGCCATAACTCTCCAATGGCTTTCCGTTGGTTAAAAACCAAAGTCCTTACTATGGCCTACATGGCTCTTCATTATTCAGGCCCCCACTATTTCCTTTATCTTACTGCCTATGTTTCTCTCTATCACTTTGCTCCAGCCAGACGGTCATCTTGGATGTTTCTCAAACACATCAGCAAGTTTCTGCCTCAGAGACTTTGCACTTTCTATTCCCTCTGTCTGGAGTGCATGTTCTTGGATATTTGCACAACTCAATTCCTCACTTCCTCCATGTTTCTGTTCAAATGTCAATCAGCAAGGCATTCTCTGACCAATCTGTGATAACTACCTCCCCAGACCTCTAGGTTTATCTTCTCTATTCTTTTTCTTCATAATATTTATTATAATCTTTATAATTATTTGATTACTTTTTTATTGCCTGTCTCCCCCAACTTAAATGCAATGGAAGCTCCATGAGGACAGGGGCTGTCATTTTCACTCACTGATCCATCCACATATATGAGTGCAGTTCTTAACATACATCAAGACATGGGAGGGTCTATGATTATACCCTATACTTGGAAGCTGACATGTTAGCCTGCCACAGTTAAAGAGATGCTAGCAGAAGACACAGACTCCTGACTCAGACAAAAGAGATATAATCATTCAATAGCAATAGCCAGACTGCCAGCATTTGCTCTGGTTCCCCAGGCCCAGCCTCCATAGGGTGACACAAAGAGGGCCAAGGGTACCTGCACCGGAAGCACAGGGTGTTACAAGGGAAGGATGCCAAGGTTTTAAAAATCCCTAATCTTGTAAATAGAGCTGCAGTGAACATTGTGGTACATGACTCTTTGAATTATGGTTTTCTCAGGGTATATGCCCAGTAGTGGGATTACTGAGTCACATGGTAGTTCTATTTTTAGTTTTTTAAGGAACCTCCATACTGTTCTCCATAGTGGCTGTATCAATTTATATTCCCACCAACAGGGCAAGAGGGTTCCCTTTTCTCCACACACTCTCCAGTATTTACTGTTTACAGATTTTTTGATGATGGCCATTCTGACTGGTGTGAAGTGATAGCTCATTGTAGTTTTGATTTGCATTTCTCTAATGATTAATGATGTTGAGCATTCTTTCATGTGTTTGTTGGCAATCTGTATATCTTCTTTGGAGAAATGTCTGTTTAGGCATTCTGCCCGTTTTTTGATTGGATTGTTTGTTTTTTTTATATTGAGCTGCATGAGCTGCTTGTAAATTTTGGAGATTAATCCTTTGTCAGTTGCTTCATTTGCAAATATTTTCTCCCATTCTGAGGGTTGTTTTTTCGTCTTGTTTATGTTTTCCTTTGCTATGCAACAGCTTTTAAGTTTAATTAGGTCCTATTTGTTTATTTTTGTTTTTATTTCCATTTCTCTAGGAGGTGGGTAAAAAAGTATCTTGCTGTGATTTATGTCATAGAGTGTTCTGCCTATGTCTTCCTCTAGAGTTTGAGAGTGTCTGGCCTTACATTTAGGTCTGTAATCCATTTTGAGCTTATTTTTGTGTATGGTCTTAGGGAGTGTTCTAATTTCATTCTTTTACATGTAGCTGTCCAGTTTTCCCAGCACCATTTATTGAAGAGGCTGTCTTTTCTCCATTGTATATTCTTGCCTCCTTTATCAAAGATAAGGTGATCATATGTGCATGGGTTTATCTCTGGGCTTTCTATCCTGTTCCATTGATATATATGGGGATATATGCATATGTATAACTGATTCACTTTGTTATAAAGCAGAAACTAACAAACACACCATTATAAAGCAATTATACTCCAATAAAGATGTTAAAACAAATCCCTAATCTTTTTATTTTTTAAAAAAATTATTTTTATTATTATTATTTTTTTAATTTTTGGTTGCATTGGGTCTTCATTGCTGTGTGCAGGCTTTCTCTAGTTGCAGCAAGTGGGGGCTACTCTTCATTGCGGTGCGCGGGCTTCTCATCACGGTGGCTTCTCTTGTTGCAGAGCATGGGCTCTAGACACACTGGCTTCAGTAGTTGTGGCTCGCGGGCTCTAGAGTGCAGGCTCAGACTCTCCTGTTGCGGAGCACAGAATCCGGACGCGCAGGCTCAGTGGCCATGGCTCACAGGCCTAGCTGCTCCAAGGCATGTGGGATCTTCCCGGACCGGGGCACGAACCCGTGTTCCCTGCATCAGCAGGCGGACTCTCAACCACCGTGCCACGAGGTAAGCCCCCTAATCTTTTAAAAAGAGCACTATGCCTGCCTAAACTTCACCCTGGTGAAAGATACTATCTTATTACACCCAACGGTAAACAAACCTCCCCTTTACTCCAGAGAGAGACAGTATTCCACCTCCCAAGGCTGTTTGTTATACAAACCCTCTTGAAAAAGTTGTTTGCAACACAGGCAGTCAGTGTCTCTACCCATGAGACATGCAGAAACATGAGAGATAATTGAGAATTGTCTCACCAAACCACACATGACAGACACAATGCATATTTTAGAATGAAAGACCAACAGTTTGAGGTAGGTACTATTATTATTTCTGTTCTCAGATGAATATACTGAAGCTCAGTGAAAGTGAACTACATGTCCAAGGACAAAGAGCTGGTAAGCGTCTCTGGTGAGCCCACTCTACCTTGGAGCACACACACACCTTAGGGAACTGAGTCCTCCCTACCTCTACCCTGTCCCTTTCTCAGCTACTTTAGGCTTTGTGAATGGGTGATAGAAAAAGAGAGAAAAGAGAGAGAATAAAAAATGGAAAAGCTGAAGAAAAGGAAGAAAGAATGAAGGGAGTTTTTGAGATATTCACACCTGTTCATGCACCCAGAACTACAGAGTACAAGGACCTTGGAATTCACCTTACAGATGAGAAAACCAGGGCTTGAGAAAGGAAGGGGCTCTCCATAGTCACAGAGGAAGTTAGGGCAAGAACTAACTAACTAACCACTAGTCATCTCTTCCTGACAGTCTTTACCTTGCACATTTTAGGCCCACAGCATTCCTCTCACCTTTCTTACACTGGTGCTGTGCTGGGTCCAGGCTATGCTACAGAGTCAATCAATAACCAAGGAGATCTGTGACAAAGGGCAGTAGGTGGAGACTGGGATACCATCCTGCCTGTATGAACCTTCCAGTCCCAGGATTCTAGAGAGAAGTGGTAAGTTGAGTTCAGTTTTTGACTGAGCTCTGGAGTCAGCACTCCAGCCATGAAGGTAGCCAGCATCTTCCTTCTCACTGCCTTGGTCCTATTGAGTTTATCTGGTAGGTGGTTTTGCATATTTTTCTGATTTAAGTAAAACCTTTTTGACCAGTTGCTTTACTGACCACATTACTTTCTAGACTTAGAGTCTACTCTTGGACAGATCTTTTGGTCCCAGTGAAAGGAAATAAGGTCAGTGGATGAGAATTATATATAGAAAGAGGGATTTTAACATAACACAGGAAAACAATTTTACTAGTGAGAACTGCCCAGACATGAAATGGTTTTCCTCAGGTAATGAGGCTGACTCTTTGTCAGAGATATGGTAGAAAAAAGAAGGGATTATTTCAATATCAAGTACACTTCTAACTCTGTAAATGTTTAAGGCCAATTTACAAATTTTATGTTCTCATGGAATTGCATAAATAGCTAACAATGATTTCCAGTTACTCCAGTATAAAGGGCAGAATTTGATTAAAATTTTTATTTTTGACCTACAGAATATTTCTAGAAAAAATATTCTTCTTGAACAGACTGTATGTTTATATCTTCAAACTGTCTTAATAATTTTGACAGATGATCTGAACCCCTGGCATTGGCATTAGCTTCCTTTTTGTCTTCGGAGATGGTTAACACTTTTAAATTTTTATCAGATCTAGCAAAGAAACCTACTGACAGCCAAATCAGCACTTTGCGAAGAAAAGGAACAATACTATTTGCTGTATTTGCTAAATATTTATGGGAGCAGTGGTCCCTTTTCCCCTTCTCATGCATATTAATTAATACATATAGATGCCTGTGGTGACTACGTGCTCATTAAATTTTAGACTCAACTCGATTCTAAAATTCAGTGGGACTCTCACCGCATCAGGTTCTGACTATTCCAGGGGCCTTCTTCTCCAAGCCCCTAAGTGTCTCAATACATTTAGGTAGGAAGAACTACTTCCTTTAGATGACCTCAGAGATTGTTAGTATCAAAATCAAATCTCACCAACATTTCTTCCTCTGGATACTATCAAATTAGTTCTCCTTCCCTGCAGTGAGCTCACCCACAATCACCATCTCCTGATGGTGATGTCAACAAGACCTGCTATTTTCTAGAGAATGCAGCATGGCAATTTTAAATATCTACCTGTAAATTCAAGAAATGTGAATTGAACTAATAGTATAATGCAATGGAGAGAGGGAGCTCTTTGGGAACTGAAGGTAAATTGTCAAAAGAGCTCCATTTTTTTTAAAACATTACTTACAAAAGAAGACTTACATGTAAGTGCAAAAGTTAGTTTTTCATCAGAAGACCTGGTTATTGCTAGTGTTCACAGCTAGTTATAGAAACTTTCCATATCTTTATCTATAAACTGAGATAAAGATACTTATATTTCCTACATCACTGTGAGATCAACAAGCTGGTTGTTGCTAGAATGTCAGTGAGCGTTCAGAAGGTATTTGCTCTGTGCCTGACACATTTGAAGCAGTAAGTACATCATTTCTATTTTCAAGGAAATGGGTCAACTTGTCTTAAATATCAAATTGAGATACTTTGGTCCTAATCAAATTTTTGCTTAATTTTTTTGAGGTTTCAGCAGGCAGGGAGTGAATGGACACCAATGAGACATACTTGAAAAAAAATGGTAATAAGAAGGGGTGGAAAAAAAAAAAAAAGAAGGGGTGGGTGGTGGAAGAGGAAGCAGAGAAGTCACAGACTTAAATGGAAGCAGAAAATTCTGAATGAGAATACCTCAGGCTTCTCCCATTCATGATCCAACTTGATATGTCTGATTTATGTTTTCTAGGTAGTACTAGAGCTAACTTCCTGGAAAGAAAGGTAAAGACAATTTTGTAAATTTTTATTTCTGGGGCTAAGACTGTTTGTTCCACCCAAAGCGTAGTCTAACTCACCTTTCAATTTAAGTTAATATGAGGAGTATGAATGCTGGCAAGACTTAACCCATTAAATGTGGATAGTAATTGTAGTTCCGCCACAGGCGCTTATGTTGAAGGACAAATTGACTGATACATAGGCAATCTCTCTGTAGTCATATTATGCTTGCTATGAAGGAGTTTTTATATATACTAGGGCTATCCGGTAGGACAAGGATTTTAAGTGGAAACCTTCTAAACATCACTCCAAGCAGCCCTTCCTCCTTACAGCCAGTTTGACCATGTTGGCATAAAGTTCTCTTCATCGACAAGGTGGAGCTCTAATTTATAATGAGCAATAATAATAATAAACTAGGCTCTTCCTCTAGAAAAATATTCTATATCTAACTTTTCCAGTTTTTCTTGTACTTATAATGTAAATTTCAGTAAATTTGGAGGCCAGAGGATGAAGTATCCCTCTTCTCGTTACATTTATATTTAGTGGGAAGGCCGATGGCAAACCAAAAGTGTATAAGTAAATAAATTACTACATTGGTGATGTGTTATAAAGAAGTTCTGGTTCCATTAGAAACCTAGCCTAGTTAAATCAGGGAAGGTGCCCTAAGCCAGTGAGATTTATTTTCAGCCCTGAAGAATAAATGAGTGTTAGCAAAGGGAGAAGTAGGAGAGTAAAGTGGTTAAGAGCTAAAGCTCAGGACCTAGATTGACTGGGTTTAAATCCTGGATCCAGTAATTATTAGGTGTGTGGCCTTGGGTGATTCAATTTCTTTGTGCCTCACTGCCTTTACCAGAAGAAGAGTATAATAAAAAGTTCATAGGATAGTCTATGAGTTTAAATATAATAATATTATTAATAATATTATAAATATTATAATATTTATAATATTAATATTATAAATATAATATTTATATATTATTATAATATTAATATTATAAATATAAATATTATAAAAATATAATAATACATGAAAAGCACTTAGGACAGTGTCTGCCCTGTGAAAGTCATTTGATAATTACTAGTTCTTACTGACAGTAAACAGTCTGTGCAAAAACCCCAAGGGTAGAAGGTCTTTAATTGACTTAGAGAAGACCAGGGTGACAGGACTACCGTGTGCAAGGAAGAACACGCCTCAAGGTGTGGCTGACCTGAGAGAGCTAGCACAGGTAGTAATTGTAAATTTGAACATTATCTCACTCACTTTATTCAAACCTCACAACGCCATGATGAGATAGGTAGGGAAACAACATCACTCCCATTTTGCAAATGAAGTGACTGTGGTTCAGAGACACCAAGAGATTTACCAATGTCACACAGCTTGCAGATAGCAGAGGCATTACTTAAAACAAGGTTTTCTGGGCTTCCCTGGTGGCGCAGTGGCTGAGAGTCCGCCTGCCGATGCAGGGGATGCAGGTTCGTGCCCCGGTCCGGGAAGATCCCACATGCCGCGGAGCGGCTGGGCCCGTGAGCCATGGCCGCTGAGCCTGCGCATCCGGAGCCTGTGCTCCGCAACGGGAGAGGCCACAACAGTGAGAGGCCCGCGTACCACAAAAAAAAAAAAAAAAACAAGGTTTTCTGACTCCAAATTTTGGATTCTTCCTCTTGCAACACTTAGTATCACTCTCCCAATCACAGTCATGCTTCCATCTTTAAGCTGATCAACTCCAGGGAGATTTTAGAGACTCTGCTATAAATTCAAATGAAAAATGATGGGAAATGATTCTGTTTCATTCCATTTTTTAGGCTAAATGTACAAGTGAAGTGAATGGATGTCCCAAGATTTATAACCCTGTCTGTGGGACAGATGGAGTTACTTATTCTAATGAATGCGTGTTATGTGTTGAAAATATGTGAGTACAAACCTGAATTTCTTTTAAAATATATGTTTTAAGCTAGAAGTCTTCAAATTTTTACATATATTATCCCTTGAAGCCTCAAAGAATATACCAATAACATTAATCTCACCATGAGAGAAACAAAATACCTAGTTTTCCCGCAAACAATTCTTGATTTCTTTTTCTCCTTATTATATATGTTATGATTATATAGAAAGGTGTGCATGTGTGTGTGTGTGTGTGTGTGTGCATTATGATAGAAAGTAGTATTTATTATGTCAAGCATTATGCAAGGCACTTAATATTCACAATGACTCTATGAGGTAAATAATACTCAGCTTAATATACCCATGAAGAAATTGAGACTCAGTTAGTTTAAATAACTTGCTCAAGGTCACCCAGCCATGAGTGGCAGATCTGGTGCAAAATCCTTGCTCTTTCCACTATACTTTAAAGTCAGGTACTAGACTAAATATTTGTGAGATCCACAAGAAAATCCAACATGTTTTGTCTCCCAGTTTGCTTACACTCAACGCTAACACGGTGTGGTCAATGGTAGTATAAGCAAAGTGCTCCGAGAGCACAAAACTAAAAAGAACTAATTGTGCCTGCTAGGATTTGGAAAAGTCTGAGGTTTTCTCTAGAACATAAAGAAGGAGAGAGAGGTATTTCAAGATGAAGAAAAAACTGAACAAAAGTGACAAAGGAATTAATAACATGGTGCTGTATAAAAGGTGTTAAAGAAAGGACAATGGGCTAGAAGAAGGAAAGTGTTGAATGTTTCTTTCAATTAGTTAAAAAAAAAAATCACTTCTACGATAAAAACCCAACCTTTTATAGCAAACAAGAGATAGTCTGGATTTTTTAAAGCCCACATACCCAAAATACCATTATACTTAAAAAATCATTCTTGGTGATAGCAATGATTGTGTTCACTAAAGCCCTGAAGTATGCAAATATGAATTATATAGATTAGGTGACCAAAAACATATTTTTGTAACACTTTATGTAATACTTTAGTGAACACAATCACTTATGGATGTGAGACCTAGCCTCAGTGGAGTTTCTGAACTGATTGTAGGTGGGTAGGTGATGGGAATTAGACTCAGGTACTCAGAGAAATAAATTCGCCACAGATTTTCTGTCTTACTCAGCTGCTGAACACTTATGTGCCAAGCATTGTGCTAGTCTCCTCTGCTTTCCTAGTGGATATAACTGAAAGAAAATAGTACAAATAAGGTAGCTTCTTGTAACTTGTGACAAATGCCATCAAATGAGGTGTGAGCAACATGCTACAGGAGTGAAGGAGAAATACAGATTGCTTCCTACTGGAAGGGTCAAGAAATGATTCATGAAAAGGGTGTCATTTAAACTGCACTTTGCATTTTCATAGCATCACAAAAGCGCTCCAAGTTAAATAAAGGTGTAGAATGATCAAAACAAATAAAAGAGATCCCACAAGCGACCCAGAAAACTCTGTTATTTTGGAACTGTTGTGGTATTAACACTTTGATTTAGGTTCAAATGACTGCATGCATTCCACATCTCTAATTCCTTGTACCATGCACCCTCCCTTGGTCTGCTTTAAGTTGTTTCAGAAAATTCTCAGTATTTAACAAGAATTGTGGAAATAGGTCTCCAGGGAGAAACATCTAATATCCTGAAGTTTCAGGCCCAAAACATTGGATGTTCTGCTTTTTCAAAAAAATTTCCACATTAAGGACTTGTAAACGGAACTTGAAACCACCTGTTAAAAGGAACTTGAAACCACTTGTTAATTTTCTCATGGCCTATGTTCTTGACATTAAGGTCAAAATCATATTTCCATCCAAGGGGAGGAGAAAGCAACACAACAGCCTTGAGGCTTGGTCAATTTCCAAGTGCCGAGATCAAAAGGCCCAGTATTTAGACTGAACCATTAGGAAAATATGAGCATAGAGCTGGGACACCTGGTTTCCTTAGACTTTAAAACCTACCAGTCCTACCTGCTCTTTCTATTCTTTTAAAATTATGTAAATATGGGAGCAACATTTGAATGCCAGAAAATGTAACTTCTCTTCCTATATTTCTCTGATAAGAAAACAGGTCTAGAGAGAAAATGTGTCTTTTTCAAATGCAACATATTTTCAAATGTACCATTTTGCCTTTGTCTCTACTGCCCATTAAAAGCCCCAAACAAATACATTGTATGCTTAACTAGAGCCAGGCTCTGACCTTAGTTGTTGAGCTTTGAGATGGGTAGACAAACAAGGGCTTGCATCTCCTTGATCATTAAGTGCTTAGCAGATATATTCAGTAAGAACTTTTTTTTCTAATTCCTGTATGTCTTCTTAGGAAATCTATACTGGCAAATTCTTCTCTATAGACTACCTCTGGTCCAATACGGAGGCCTCTAGCCATGGTACCAGCACTTAAAATGTGGCTACTATAAATGAAATCCTGGATTTGTAATATTACTTAACTTTAACTGATTTAAATTTAAATAGTTATATGGGATACTGGACAGCACAGCTATGGAAAATAAGCCAATCCGTGGGCTCTGTCTAGATGCTAACTAAAGCAGCTATCATATGGGATAAGGATATAATTTCCTTTTGCAAGATCTCACAGATGAGAATCCCCAGAGTTCTAAGG
This sequence comes from Neophocaena asiaeorientalis asiaeorientalis, assembly GCF_003031525.2. NCBI lineage: Eukaryota > Metazoa > Chordata > Mammalia > Artiodactyla > Phocoenidae > Neophocaena > Neophocaena asiaeorientalis. The sequence goes on from NW_020172589.1 coordinate 2,041,273, forward strand.
CAATGGATCAATCAATTAGAAGGTCCTGAAGTAGCCCAGGCACCAGCTAAGATGGAAACCTGGTAGCTAGGACAATGCCGTCAGAAGGAAAAGAAGCAACAATGGATTAAAGATTAATTTCAGAAGCTTTTTATAACGCCCTGCTAGATCTGTAAACTCTGTAAGGACGGACATTTTTCCCTTTTGTTGTATCCTTAATGTATGTTATAGTTCTCAATCAATATTTGAAGAGTTAATGAATAAGTGAATGAGTAAATGAATAAGAGAAATTGAAATGGAAATGAATCTCAAACCTCTCTATTTTAAATAAAGCTGATCATTTTTCCTTGTTTTTCTCCCGTTGTCACGTTTTATCAACAAAGTTTAAGCTGATTTTTTTCCCCCAATCTCTTCTATAGGAAACACAAGACTCCTGTCCTCATACAAAAATCGGGGCGTTGCTGAGAACCAAGGTTCTGAAATCCCCTAAGAACACTATGATGTGGTGGCTGGCCTGATTGTTGAATAAAATGCATCTAAACACTTCCTGTTGCTCCCATATGCTTTTTCCTCAAAGGCACGTTTGATTATACTGGGGACGGAGGATGGAGGCAAACTCAGAATAAACCAAGTTTTACAAAATACAGCAATCCTGTAATTTTGGACAGGGTTTCCTTCATGCTTTTTCCTTCCCCATCTTCCTCACATTCTGAGGTCTCTGTCTCAGGAAATGTGATTGCAGATATTAAGTGACAGGACATGATCGACCATGAATACATGTAATCCCATGAGGACTAGACTAGCATTTTAAGAAACAGTTGGAAAACTCTCAGTCCAGAAACATGTTGCCCATCACCTTTCACCGACTGAAATAATTCCTTTAGGGTTCCTTGGGATTTAACTGAGCATCTATTGTGCCTGGCACTGGTCTGGGTACAGAGGCATATGATTTTGAAATGCTGCCTGTCTGGTGAAACAGAGTTTAGTCTTAAGATTTTCCATATATCTCACAATGTAGATTTCAGGTGAGACATGACTTTTTCAAAGAGGCTCTAAATCATTGAGGAAACCAAAAAAGCTACATTTTCTCAACTATGCAGTGGAGAAGCCTCTGCATTCAGCCCTTAATTCTCCCCCAGCAGAGGCCATTCCCTACTAGTTACTGAGGTGAGTAGCAGTGATGTAGAGCTCCCCATTTCCCTGGTAGCCTGAGGACTATATCTCAGCCTTGACTTGGAGATCTGCTTCTTTGGGTCTGACAGGTTTGTGCTGAGATAACCAAAGAAGAATTAAGGCCTCATTTTGAATTAACTTTTACCACCAAACCATCCCCAAGAGATGATTTGCCATGGAAGGAAGGGACTACAGACCAGATGAACTGATCATGAGGCCGCTGTGTAGTTCACTTTGCTTTACATATGAGCCACAATAACCCTGTAAGGTTATCCTTATCTTGTGAGTAAACTTAGAAAAGTTAAGTAACCTGACTAATATCACCAGCAAATAGGTGGCAAAGTTAGGCTTTTAATTCAGGGCTGACTCCAGATCTAATGCTTCCTAGTCTAAACCACAATCACCCCAGGTGGACTATTCCTTCCCGATTTCTTTCACAGGAACTTTAGGTAACATCCTCATATTAAACGGCCTATGTGTTTATAGTCAGGGACAGCAAATAAGGTAGAAATAACGAAGTGCCTCAAAAGTAGAAAAGTATCTATAATCACAAAAAAAGAAAAGGAGAAGCAGCTTGAATTCCTAAGCTCATACAAAGAAGCAGCCCAGAATGGAGAAGTGGGTAGACGGTTAAGTGAACCTGAGATGCATCAGGTTCCCTGATAAATAGTGGAGAATACATCACCCACTGAACCAAAGGTAGCCAATAAAATCTGTTCCACACTTGGAAAACACAGTTGCCTGACACTCTAAGGGTTAGGTTAATTTCTTGTGAAATTCAGAATATACATGACTTGAGGTTTAAATCTGACCACTAGGGGGTGCTGTGGTCTACCAAGTGATTCAGCCAAACCACCACCTCACAGTTCAGGTAAGTTATGAATGCAAGATGGCTTCCAGCATCTTGTCTGTGATGCTAGAGGACATTTCAAGGACAACGCTAAGCTTAAGGAACTTGGACACAGTAAATGGATTTAAACATTGCATGCTAGAAATTTTCGTGTCTAATTGGACCATATTACAGGAGAGAAGAGGTTTGGAGATTACAGGCAGAGACAATACATAAACCCAGATTGTCTGCCTTTAATGGTTCTGCTCTCTTTCTGACCTGTTAATAAACTTAGGCAACCCACATTTCTGCCTGGCCATGCCCCCAAAGTGTTGCCAAGCCAAGTTCTCAGGACACAAAATAAGACAAACAAGAGGCAACAGCTGCCCCTGGGAAAGAAAGGATGGACAACGGATGGTACCTGAAAGCAAATTCACAAGTCACACAATTCAAGGATCTGAAACCGAGCAGGATCCTGTGGGGCCCTCCTGGGTACAAATCCTTTCCCTGTCCCCCATTTCTTGTTTGCAGGAAGAGGGCTTCAACCTCCTAGACCTTCCCTGAGTTCCAAAGAGCACATTCAGGAAAGTAAGAGAATGCAGAAACAAAGGCAGAGCGATCAAGAAACTATAGTGCAGTGATTAAAACCTCGAACTCATTCCCCCTCAAGGGATACACTTAACAGTATCTTTGAGTTCTTCTGCAGGAACTAAAGTCCCCACCCAGGTGGAGGATGGTAACTTCAGGCTGAGCCCAAGATTCCTGGAGCACCTCCCCGTTACCTCACCAACAACCAATCAGTAGAAAGTCACATCCCCTATAGCCCTCATCCCAAATTTTATCTATAAAAATTCCTCCCTGAGAAGCATCAGGGAGTTCGGGGGTTTTTGAACATGAGCCACCCTATTCTCCTTGCTTGGTCCTGTATTAAGCCTTCCTCTGCTCCAGACTCCGACATTTTGGTTTGTTTAGCCTCACTGTGTGTTGGGCACAGAATCTTGTGTTCCGTAACATTAAAATCTTACAAATGTTTTTCCCGCCAGTCTGGATTTGGAAAGGAAGGGACAAAATGAAATCTTACCTTCCTCTCTCGACCAGGCAGCACAGAAAGAAACAGAGATGGGCCAGCTGACTTCGGTAAGGATTCTTACCCTTGGCCGGCTCCTGCAGGATTTCCCTGGATCCTGTCTGTGGGTTCCAGAGAGAGTGAGGTGTCCCAGTGGGTTTTCCCTCTACCCTTCACGGTGAGCGCTTGGCTGAGACTCCATTTTCTCCAGGGCGCGTCATACATGAATAATCTTGTCTAGGTTCAAAATTCTCCATTGCGGCCATTGTAATTCATGTTTATCTTTGGTAAGATTAACCTGCTCATTCAGCCTTCAAACAAAATTTTATTCGCCCGAGGCGTCACTCCGGACCAGTCCAGCCTTAAGTCGGACCAAGTCTGACCCGGGACCCGGTCTAGTTTCGGAGACGGCCCCGTCCATCACCGGAAACAGTCCGGTCTCTTATGTCCGTTGCATTCCAACTCCGGCCAGTTTCAGAACCCAGGCCAGGGGGGAAAAGTGCTCAAAGTCTGAAAGTTCTTAACACACAATGTATGGATGGAGGATTCGAGTGAATTTACCCACCACCTCCAGAGGCGGCGAGAAAGCCGCAACTCAAGGGGCTGTGCAGGTACCTTCACTGCTGTTTCTCGTACCCCTGAGGGCTGTTGAGGGTCTCCTTGGGTTCCCTCTTCTGTCACCAGACCTGTGAAAAGATAAACTGAGGCATATTAAAAATTTTAAGTTTGAGGGGCTTCCCTGGTGGCGCAGTGGTTAAGAGTCCACCTGCCGACGCAGGGGACACGGGTTCGTGCCCCGGTCTGGGAAGATTCCCACATGCCGCAGAGCGGCTGGGCCCGTGACCCATGGCCACTGAGCCTGCGCGTCCAGAGCCTGTGCTCCGCAACGAGAGAGGCCCGCGTACCGCAAAAAAAAAAAAAAAAAAAATTTAAGTTTGAGCAAAAAATTGATTCAAATCGGGCAGCGTCCAAACTAGCTGACAGGAAGGAGCTCCAAGGGTCAGTGCAAAATGGCATTTACAGCCAGAAAGGAGGGGGGACAAGGAAGTTACTAGACAAAGTTATTGCAAAGTCACTTTCCTATAGGGGATGGCAGGGGTTTAACAGGCAGATTATTTAACTAATGCTGACTAGGCGATTTCTGAGCTACTAATTTAAGATTCCATTTCTCGGAATGGAAACTATAATTCAGTTAAGTCTTGGTTTGGTGACATGGTTCTTAGCATAAGCAACTCCATTGGGGGCCTGTTGTCTTATTTTTAACAGAACCATCAGAAAGCATGTGGATTACTGTGTTCATGTCTGGTTGGTTCATTTTTTAACAAGATATTTACAACTGGAATATGTTTAGAGGAGACAGATAAGCATGATAGATAAGAATTTGAAACTTTTTCCTATGATAGATGGTTGAAAGAAGTAGGAAACTTTCGTTTGAGGAAAGGAAAACCCTTAGAAATCTGGTGAGACTTTTCAAACAATTTAAGGGAGAGAATGCTAACACCATGAAAGCAGAAACTTTGTTCTTTTTTTATTGCTGTATTACAGGCTGGAAGACAGTACCTAACATCTAGGAGGTGCTCAATTAATATTCTTTTTGTTACATAAATGAATGAGGAAGAGGAATAAACATGTTCTTGTTGGCCCCAAAGGGTAGAATTTAGAATAATTGTGTAGGGATTAAAGGGAGATTGATTTGGGTTCAGTAGAAAAGCATATAGTATAATGGTTAAAATCAGGGGCTCTGATTTAGAGTGCCTGGGCTGGAATCTGGTTTTACCACTACTTAACCATGTGTCCTGGAAAAAGGCAGAGGATTTCTCAAAGTCTCAGTTTTCTCATCTCTCATATAGGGTTAATAATAACAAGTCCCTCTTAGGGCAATCAGTACAATGCCTGCTCTACAGTAAGTGCTCAAGAGGGACTAACTATTATTATCACTGTTGTTGTTCATCTCATAACCCTTCGAGCTCACTAAAAAGGTCTCCTGGTACATGAACATTTCCCTGATAGGAGGAGCTTTGCTTCTTCAGGTAACAATCCACTGCATTATTGAATTGTTACCTTCTGGAATAGATTCCTTACCTGGATACAAGATTAGACTAAAATCACTCTGCTTTTAACTGTAGAAAATTCCAAGGTTATAAACCACACCCCCAAAACAAGAACTCAAGGGTAGTGACTGAGTTTTGTGGAAGGAGAAGGGTTTTGTGGCCATGGTGGAAAATAGGGTAGTAAACCCAACTTCCACTCTTAGTTCCTCATCCCTGGGGAATTAGGAATGCAGGACAGTTGCCTTTACTGGTTTCAGAGTATTTGAAATATAAAGCTATCAGACAAAAATAGTATACAAAAAAATATTTAAAAAAAAAAAAAAATATTTTTGTCCCATTGAAGAAGTAAACTTCTTTGAAATAAAACATTTTTTTAAAGTATTTCTAATAGTTTTTAAAACTATGATGATTTTTAATAGTTTATGAGCCTCCTGAGAAATAGGAACATGAGGAACATTGAAACTTTTATTTCCATTTCTCTTGGCCAATTTATCCCCTAAAAACCTTTACTTAGTCCAACTAAGTAAAACTAAAATTTATTTGCATAATAAAAGAAGCAATTGCATAAAAAGGTGCAAAGCTCTTACATTTCAAAGCTCTTTTTTTTTTTTTTTCTGGATTTTTAACCACTGCGCAGCCAGGGAAGTCCCTAGGAATTTGCATTTTAAGCCAGCTAAGCATCTGATGGGCTTGGGGATTGGAGAACCTACGTGGGGGTATTTGGGCACAGGTAGGGACCTCAGAACAGTTTTCTTGCCAAGAGGGTGCTAGATGCATGGGGAGAAATATTGAAAATGGGGATGGGGAAAAAACTTATACTGAGTAAGTATAAAACTTATACTGAGTACTTAGCACTGCTAACAATTTCCTTTGTTTTCTTTTCTTTTTTTTTTTATTTTTTATTGGAGTATAGTTGTTTTACAATGTTGTGTTAGATTCTACTGTATAGCGAAGTGGAGTTCCCTGTGTTATACAGCAGGTTCTAATTAGTTATCTATTTTATACATACTAGTATATATATGTCAATCCCAGTCTCCTGATGCATCCCACCCCCTCCACTTTTCCCCCCTTGGTGTCCATACATTTGTTCTCTACATCTGTGTCTCTATTTCTGCCTTGCAAACAGGTTCATCTGTACCATTTTTCTAGATTCTAAATATATGTGTCAATATACAATATATGTTTTTCTCTTTCTGACTTACTTCACCCTGTATGAGTCTCTAGGTCCATCCACATCTCTACAAATGACCCAATTTTGTTCCTTTTTATGGCTGAGTAATATTCCACCATATATATATGTGCCACATCTTCGTTATCCATTCACCTGTTGATGGACATTTAGGTTGCTTCCATGTCCTGGCTATTGTAAATAGTGCTGCAGTGAACACTGTGGTACATGCATTGTTCTGAACCATGGTTCAGAAAGGTATATGCTCAGTATTGGGACTGCTGGGTCACATGGTAGTTCTATTTTTAGTTTTTTAAGGAACCTCCATACTGTTCTCCATAGTGGCTATATCAATTTACATTCCCACCAACAGTGCAGGAGGGCTCCCTTTTCTCCACACCCTCTACAGCATTTATTGTTTGTAGATTTTTTTTGGGGGGGGGGGTAGGAGTTTATTAATTATTTATTTTTGCTGTGTTGGGTCTTAGTTTCTGTGCGAGGGCTTTCTCTAGTTGTGGCAAGCGGGGGCCACTCTTCATCGCGGTGCATGGGCTTCTCACTATCGCGGCCTCTCGTTATGGAGCACAGGCTCCAGACGCGCAGGCTCAGTAGTTGTGGCTCACGGGCCTAGTTGCTCCACGGCATGTGGGATCCTCCCAGACCAGGGCTCAAACCCGTGTCCCCTGCATTGGCAGGCAGATTCTCAACCACTGTGCCACCAGGGAAGCCCCGTTCGTAGATTTTTTGTTGATGGCCATTCTGACCCGTGTGAGGTGATACCTCATTGTGGTTTTGATTTGCATTTCTCTAATGATTAGTGATGTTGAGCATCTTTTCATGTATTTGTTGGCCATCTATGTGTCCTCTTTGGAGAAATATCTATTTAGGTCTTATGCCCACTTTTGGATTGGGTTGTTTGTTTTTGTGATATTGAGCTGCATGAGCTGCTTGTATATTTTGGAGATTAATCCTTTGTCAGTTGCTTCATTTGCAAATATTTTCTCCCATTCTGAGTGTTGTCTTTCCGTCTTGTTTATGGTTTCCTTTGCTGTGCAAAAGCTTTTAAGTTTAATTAGGTCCCATTTGTTTATTTTTGTTTTTATTTCTCTTACTCTAGGAGGTGGGTCAAAAAGGATCTTGCTGTGATTTATGTCAGAGAGTGTTATGCCTATGTTTCTCTCTAAGAGTTTTATAGTGTCTGGCCTTACATTTAGTCCTTTAATCCATTATGAGTTTATTTTTGTGTATGGTGTTAGGGTGTGTTCTAATTTCATTCTTTTACATGCAGCTATCCTTTTTTCCCAGCACCATTTATTGAAGAGGCTGTGTTTTCTCCATTGTATATTTTTGTCTCCTTTGTCAAAGATAAGGTGACTGTATGTGCATGGGTTTATCTCTGAGCTTTCTATCCTGTTCCATTGATCTATATTTCTGTTTTTGTGTCAGTACCGTACTGTTTCGGTTACTGTTACTTTGTAGTACAGTCTGAAGTCAGGGAGGTTGATTCCTCCAGCTCTGTTTTTCTTTCTTAAGATTGCTTTGGTTATTCGGGGTCTTTTGTGTTTCCATACAAATTGTAAAATTTCTTGTTCTAGTTCTGTGAAAAATGCCATTGGTAATTTGATAGGGATTGCATTGAATCTGTAGATTGCTTTGGGTAGAATAGTCATTTTCACGATATTGATTCTTCCAATCCAGGAGCATGGTATATCTCTCCATCTGTTTGTGTCATCTTTGATTTCTTTCATCAGTGTCTTAGTTTTCTGAGTACAAGTGTTTTACCTCCTTAGGTAGATTTATTCCTAGGTACTTTATTCTTTTTGTTTCATTATTTAAGCAGTACCTAACTTTTAGCTAAATAATATGAAACATGTAGATAATAAAATGATGTTCATGAAAAAGGAATAATATAGGTTTTTGCTTTTCAACGAGTCAACATTCACTGGAAAGCCAACAAACATCAAAAGTAAAAAAGGCTTGTTGGAGATAAGGTCAAAAGACACTTGGTTTGGTGGATTGCTATTTGTGGCCATGCATTTTTTTAGATAGTAATAGGTGACCATTCTATTTATTGCATGTGTAGTCATGAATAAAGCATGTAAAGTAAAATTAATACTATTCTGGGGGGGCTTTTTATTATTCCCTGTTGAAGGAAGGACTAAAAGAAAGTGGCAGATTAGGAGTCATCAAACAGTTGTGTTAGAAACAGAAAATAAACACAAAGAAAACTACTGAGAAAATAAGAAAAAGACATACCTGTGGAATTTAGAGGAGCAAAAAGCAGGAGCCATGTGTACTATAAAAACAAATATAAAACAAAAAGACAAGAACAACAACAAAAGAAACATAGAGATAAGCACCTGAATAGAAAAAGAATGAGAAGCAGAGAGAAAGACAGTGAAAATTTAGGAAGTTTTATAGTGATTATAATTCTTCAAGGCCATATTCAATGTAAGTTATTATATTTTGAACTGCTTATGCTACATATCAGGGTTTTTAAACTCTTTTGTTTATTGAAATGTATGTGCTTTTCTTTAAAACTTACAGCTATATTTTTGAAATAAATTTTTTTTGATTTCTAGAGAACTTTAAAATATTCAAAAGAATGACTTAATGGAAATTAACTTTCAAACCTTAACAATGTAAATTACTATCAGGTGAAAGTTAATGAAGACTAATAAATAGGAGCCAACGTGTATTGAGTAATTAATCCTATGTGCCAGACCCTATGTTAAATGTTTCCCTTGCATTGTCCCACTGAATCCTCACAGTGACCCCTGATATCCTCATTTTAGGAATGAGAAAACTGAGGTTCTCATTCACTCAGGGTTAGAGCTATTAAAACCGCAGAATTCCTTGACTTATCTGTCATGTTACACTGCCTGTCCATCTCTTACTTATAACTGCTACTGCCTCTGCCTTCTGTAACAGCATTTATAGCCTCCCCTTCTTTAAAAATAATTACTCCAGGTTCCCTGAACCTACCATGCTCTCTGGCCTCTGCATTACTTCTCTGACTGAGTTGTCCTTATTGTTCAACCTCCCCACCATTCACACACACATACACACACACACACACACACATTATTTGCACACAATCCATCTGTCTAATTTTTTCTTGGCTTATCAGATGCAGGTGTGACCTCTGAGAACTCTTTCTTAATACAACTCTTCTTAAGTGCCCCCTCTTTTTGCTCCTTTTATGTGCTTGGCCAATTTCTCAAACATCTTTTCAAGATCTCTGCCATGGCAGAAACCACGGTCTCCCCGATGTTTTCTAGGTTTTCCTCTTTTCTTGATTTTCTAGGCATTCTAAGCACTCTTAGGTATATGAGTCAGGTCAATAAATCTGTTTCATAGCCAAACACTACATCCCCTTCCCCAACTCATGCTCATCAGAAAAATCAACTGTATCTAGTAGAGCTAAAAAGTGAGGACCAACAAAATTTTCCATAGAACTTGGACAATGGAATCCATTCCTAAAACACTCTCTCAAATCCAACCCTTCTTCTCCATTTCCTCAAATACTGCCCTCTCTAAGCCCAGCATTACTTCTGATGTGGTTTAATATAACTCCCTAGGTGCTCTGTCTGTCCAAGGCTATTCAGTCTGTCTTCCTTCCAGTGTATCCTCCTACTCTATACACCGCACAATGCCAACTCTTTCTGAACGAGTAAATACTTCTAGACCACACAATAAAGTAGTACTTTGATTTTTTTTAAAAAAGCTGTAAAGGCTACACATTGTCTACTAAAGAAAGTCCTAATTTAGCCTGGTGGTTATAACCCCTCAGGAATGTAAAACCTCACATGTTCCTGTCTTCACTCTAGGCATTTTTCTCACGATAATGTCTTTCTGCATTCCTTTTTTACCTGTCACTTTTACCTATTTAATAAACATCACACACACATGTGTTATCACTTAAGGTAGTAGTTCTCAAACTTTAGACTCCATGAGAATCCCCTGGAGAGCTTCTTTACAATTTCAATGGCCAAGCCTCACCCTCCAGATATTATGGATCAGTTGATTTGAGGTGGATCCCACTGATTTGTCATCCATCTCAGTTGTTAAATCTCCCATGAATTTTTCCTGCTCTCCCAAGCCTATCTCTTCCAAATTCCCATAATAATTTGTTGGTTCCTCTCTTATTGTAACCACAGTCAACCTTGAAATATAAGAAAGTGTGCTAATGTTTATTTGTTTTAGTTTCCTAAGGGGAATGATTGAGTCCTAAGTATCTCTGTATTCTGTATTACACAAACACAGAACATTCTCAGTATACGGACTCAATAAATAAATGAAAAGTAATTTTATATCATGAATCTGGTGGTGGTCAATATTTTTAAAGAGTTGGGTTTCCTTCTTTCATATTAGGTGAAAATTCCTGTTTGAAAATTGATGTGTGGAGAAGGACACCTTTTCCTTTACCCAATTATATTCAGTATCTGGGGTCTGCAAGTTAAACTGATATATTACAGATTAACAGGAGAAAAACGGCTGATTCATATGCATATGAAAGCTAACAAAAGAAGTAATTAGCTCACTAGATGGTTAAACATAGAGGCATAGATGCCTAACTCAGTAGGGGAAAAGGAGGGAGACGAAAAGGCTTCTGTGGGAAGAACAAATAGGAGAGACAAATGGGTTTTTAGGAGAGCAGATGAAAAAGTTTGTGATGATGTTTGTCTGTGCAGGTGTGAATGGTCTTTCCCTCTTCTTCACGGCCTTATTTCCATTTATAATAGGTTTACTCGTCTTCTTTCGTCTCCCACTAGACCTGTCCCAAAAATGGAATTTACGGCAGTCTTATTTCCCAGAAGTTGCCTGGATCTATGGATAAGCTGTTCCTTCTGTTCGGTAGATAAAATTCTGCACATACGAGGATGGGAGAAAGCACCACTGTGCATGGAAAAAGAAAGCAAGACCTTCAGGGGAGGTAAGATTGAGGGATTGGGGGTTTTATGCCTATTATCCCCCCTTTCTGCTTTCAGTGTAGATGGAAATGAGAACAAGGTTTCTTAGGGGTGAGAGGGAAAGAAACATGTAAAGGCATGGGGAAACCTACCTAAGCATCAAGGAGGGTTATCTTCAAGGAAAAGATTATCACTGTTCTCAAAGATAGCATCCTGATGCTAGATTTGTCACTTGTTTCACATTCCTACTACGAACACTCTCCGAAATCCCTGCTCCAGTGTAACTTATGCTTTTACTTCTCTCATATCTTGTTCCTACCTTTATCTGTCTATCTCTACCACATTTAACTGGAGGTCTATCGGAAGACAGCGAAGTGTACCATCCCTACAAATTGTGTCTATGGGAACAAAAATGGGTTTTTTGTACATGTAACTAGGAAGGAGGAGGCTTATTGATGATTTTGGAAAGTGAGACAGAGTTTTCCTCTCAGACATTCAAAAGGTCAAAGCCAGAAGTTACTTACCTTATATAAAGTACTTTCAATCAAACATAATTGAGAGACACTGGTATTAAGGATGTTAAGTTCTGAAAGAGAGAAGACGGATAATTTGGCTTATTTTAAGGAAGCTGGGTGAAATACTCTATTTAAATGTCACTAGAGCAGAAAGAGACTGAGGCTGGGACACAGCAAAGTCCTCTAACACCCAGGCAGCACCAGCTTTCTCAGGATAACATTGGCTGGAAGTCCGTTTCAGGTGGTAGGCAAGGAACTAAGAGAAAATTCACCTCTGTAACAGGATCCTTTTAGCAGTGAGAGGTCTGCACTTTGGTCCCAGGAGAGGAAATTGTAAGCTTCCCTAGAAGGGATGGAAAGAGAAAGCAGAAGCAGGAAGGAGAAAGCCCTCTCCACTCTGACCTGTGTGTCCTTGACAGTCCTGTATTGTCTGACATGAAGTTCCTCTTAGAACCCAGAATACCCAGGTGGGAAGACCTGGTGCTATTTATAACTCCCAGTGTGGCCCTGACACCTGCCAATGAGGTTGCTGTGTAATTATCCACCCATCCTTTCAAAATGAAGGGAATTTCAGGGGTCACTTGTTTTTCATTCCTTAAAAAGGAAAACAGTGAGTTGGGCATCAGATAGAAACATCTGCCTCTGTCCTCCTCAACTTCTGATTTCTACCCTTCAATAGGCACCAAATTCCCACCTAATTCCCCTTAAAAACCAAACAGTAGAGAGGTGTGTATATTTCAGTTCCTCCCCCATGATACTGCATGTTACAGAAACCACTGAAGCATGCTCCAAGACAATCACTTGAGATTAGCTTTGAGTGGGCAAGGTTTGCAGGGGTCAGTTATTTCCCCTGAACTGGGAGACAGCACTTTCAGTGTGAGAGAAGGAGAAGTACAGCTGTAAGGGACATTGAGGACAAGATTGGCCAAAACGTGTAAAGTAAGGAACAGAGCAAAACCAAATCAAGCATTAGAGGAGGATTTCTCAGGGCTCAGATCATGCCCATATCATATCCATATCAAAATGATTTTTAGGGTTCCTTTCCCTTCATCCCAGCTAAGCTCTTCAATTCTCTCTGCCGAGTCCCAGGTAAACCTAGGCCATCACCTGACCCAGCTTCTAAATCTTAAGCTGTTTATCCTACTGTTCTCACCTGGATGTATCTGTTGCCCAAGGCAGACTAAGTGTAAGACATGTCCATCTGTCTCCAGAGATCAACTTAATTAAAATGAGCATATCCTCGTTGCAAACAAGATGGGTTTTTATTGATGTTTCAGGAAAACTCGGACGGAGTCATTCTCCTAAGATAGAGTACTGCATTTATTTACTGAAAGCCACTGGGAAGGAATGATTGATGGGCCAAGGTTTGCATTTCACCATATGTGACACAAGGAGTCTGTACTTAGTGTTGCTGTGTCCCTCAGTATGCAGTCAATGGAAAATATATTTGATTGGAGCAAGAGAGAGCTACTTAAGTGACCTCCTTTATTTTAGTGTTAATGTTAGACCACAAATGAATCAGGTCTTCTATATAAAAACTGGTATTTTAAAAGTCTTTTAAGTAAATAAAAAATTACTAACTTTCAGTGTGGAAACCAAGAATGATCTACGTATTGAAGCACATGAGACTTTTTAAGATCAGATATACTGATTCGTTGGCCTATGAGACTGCTATAAACGCAAATGGGAGATCCCAACTGAAAGGCTTCTTTCTAAAGATTCGTATGACATTCACTGTATGAATACCGGGATCCTGCAGTAAATGTGCCCTCATGTTTAACTTGTTCTTGCCATGTCTGCTTACCTTGACTTTCGGATTAGTTTTGTTCCCACTGCTTTTTGCACCTGGGTTTCCCTTCCCAGATGCTTAATTGCAGGGAACTGTCTCGTATTCCAGGGAATTTATTTCTAATGCTCTTTACTGCACCATATTTGAGGCATTTCCTTTTATCGTGGACTGGCAGAAAATCACATCAATGCCAATGCAGTGAGATTTGTGAGAGAAGAGGATGGAAAAGGCAGAATCTGGCTGTTTTTAAACTCTCTTGCATAAGTAGGCTCTACAGGGTGTTTGAACTGTACTTCCTTGAAGAATAATTACGTATATCATAAAATTAGTCAACAATGAAAATTGTTACTAGACCAAGTACAGGACTAAGATAATCCCTCGGCTGTTCAAAACTTCAAGGAACGCTCCTATCAGGTGAGAGTCACAGAGCAGGACCTCAGGAGTCAGAGGGAGGAGACAGAAGGTTCTAGTTCATTTCCTACCTCTTCTAGCTTCTGCTTTACTCATTCGCTATAAACTAAGTGTGAATTTCCTTTATTCAGTCATTTGTTGGCTGGCTTCATTATCTTGGGGGAGTCAACCAATTAGAGGAAAGAAACTCTGAAGGAGAAGAGACATTTCATTGATTTTTTAGGACCTTCTTTAATCCAGAACCCTGAGAGGCAAAGAAAAGAGATTTCCTAATCGTATCAAAAATCTTTGCAGGTTTAAGCAAGATAATCCCATATAAAGCCTTCAGGTATCTCCATATTGGAAATTAGTCCAATCTCTGGAAAGAGAAGGGGATAACAGATGCCTGTAGAGGTTTAAAAGTTTTGTGAGCTCCAAAGAGGCTTCATGAAGCATCTCCTTTCATTGTCCTTCTATGCCTACCTACACCAAGTCCCTACCACAAAGAAAAGTTCTGAAATAAAACCCAGCCTTCTGTTAAACCTCTCTATGACTCCATCCATGCTGGGACTGAGAGCTATGAGGGAATGGGAACAAGTACTGGAGGTTCACAGGAAACTGCATGCCTTCTGATTCTACTTGTTGCCCATGGGAGGTTATGACCTACAGCAACTGTCTAGTAGTTGAGGCCTTTATGAGAGACAGTAGAGCAGAGACCCTAGAGAGCTCGTATACTTCTGGGTGCAAGAAAATGACAACCTCTCTTCAGAATTTTTTTTTTTCTGGGTCACAAGGACCCTTCTTAGATAATTCTTGGAGAATAAGAAAAGGCTGCTTGAAACCATCATTCGATGGCATCCTCTGATGCCTACTTGTTGTCCTCTGCCATGAAACCAAAGTAGAAAAAACTCTGGGAGAGAGAATGATCCTTCCTTTGTCCCTTTCTTGTTCACTATATGCCATGACTTGAGTCCAAGCGGAGTAGTCTGGGAGAATGCAGAATAGTTTAGGATATATGACATGAATATTCATTTCTCCTAATTTCAGCTAATCTCTTCCCATCATTCTGACTATTAAAGCATCTCCAAGGTCTTAATTTGAAAGGCTTTGCACTCATACTAAGAAGTTAGAGCTAGCCCATCCAGAAGGAAGGGATAGAATTAGATGCACTCTAAGTGTCCATGTATAATTTAGGAGGCTCTGACTTACCATTGTCACCCACACCAGAGTGATGGTGCCTGAATAAAAATTTGGCAGATAATGACAACCACAGTGATGGTGTCTGAGGCTCAGAGTCAGACAGGACAATTCGCTTCCTTTAATATAGCAGTGGGAAACCTGGATATATATAGCTTCTTAAAGTATTCTTCCCAGGCTGGGTCTCTCATACTAAGAATCAGGGCATGAAGACCCTCCTGTATAACTCTGACAAGCTTAAAGGGGATTTCAAGAAGCAAGCCCTTCCCTGATGTCACATAACTCTGCATTTCTCTGCCGTTAAGCATGAGTGTCAAGTAGATAAGAATTTCAAGGAATGAGGGCATTACTTGAGGCACAGAATCCTTTTTTTTCTTTCCAGTCTTCTCTAGATATCAGGGCTTAAAACAATGGGGAAAAAAACTTGGGAATGTAGGAAGCACAATAGAAGATGCAATATGAAGCTTTATTCCTCTTGATTCTCCAACACTGAATTTGTTCCCAAACTCTAGCTATAGAAAGCCCACCCCCAAGGAGTTCCCTGGTGGTCCAGCGGTTAGGACTGGGCACTTTCACTGCCATGGGCCTGGGTTCTATCCTTGGTCAGGGAACTAAGATCCCACAAGCCACGTGGTGCAGCCAAAAAATAAATAACTAAATAAATTAAAAAAAAAAAAATCCCATGCCCCCAATTTTATGGTACTAAACGGAAAGCATACCACACAGTTCACTGATCTACAACTTGACAATATTCTTCCAAAAGGCATATTTTAAAAAATAAGTAAATAAACATAGCCCTGAAGGTCAAATTTAGAGAGATCTGGTTATGCTATTGGGAGGGAAAGACACTCATTATGCATTGTAAGGACCTTACATCTCATAAAGGCTGGAAGAGAGAGGTAGATTATCTCTAAATGTTCTTCCCTGGAGAAAGAGCTCATAATAATTGATTCTCAATGAAGGTCCCAACACTAGTGAAAAATTTGCTGAGAATTTTATAGAAATTTCTGACCACAAGAATAAAGCATATAGCTTACTTCCTGTGGAATAAAAGTGTCTCCTTTAAGAAAATGACACCAGGAGATGTGAGCACTCATAGGTCAGAATCCTGCCCACCTAAGAGGAAACATGAAGTTTCCTCTCCAAGGCTGAGTCTCTTATCCTGAAGTATGTCATGAAGGCACCTCCTAGAAAGCTCTGAAGGGCTAAGAGACAAGGAAGCATTGTCTCTCGGCTTCAGTTGCACTCCTCATTACTTTGATTTGCAATATTAGGGCTGGGATTATGCAAACCCCATTGCTGCTTGGCCAGTAAACTCTGCCAATAGCAGGTGCCAGAGGGAGACTAGAAGACTGTAGGAAGGAGAAGGGACTGGTTCTTTTCCCATTTGCATCCTGTGTGTTTGGGATTCCTGTGAGCGTCACTGCAGCAACACTGGAAGGAGGAGGGAGGGCAGGGGAGAAAGAAAAGAGGGGAAAGGGGGAGGACAAAGAGAAAACTTACAGAGAAAAATTCAGACATTTTGTTTTTTCCTCTAAATACTGTGTGTATTTCCTAAAAACAAGGGCGATTTCTTTCACAAGAATTCATTTATCAAAAGGAGGAAATTAAGAATGATATAATTCTAATCTATATACCTTATTGAAATATTGCCAGTTATCTCATTAGTGTCCTTCATGGCACGTTGTTTTATTTTGTGTCAGTTCCCCAGGATGCAGTCCAAGATTCCAAAGCACTTAATAATCATGTCTCTAGTCTTCTCTAATAGGGAAGATTTTCTCAGTCCTACTTTGTCTTTTCTTACTTTAACATTTTTGAAGCGTGCAGACGAGTTATTTTGTAGAACATCCCTCAATCTGGGTTTATCCACTGTTTCCTCATGGATTAGAATTGCAATGTCATGAGTTTGGCAGATTCCTTGGAAGGAATGTTGTGTTCTTTCCCGTGCATCGTGTTAAGGAGGCACGTGAGTTCTATCTGTCCTACTCTTGGTTATCTTTAATCGCTTGGTTAAAGAGATGTCAACCAACTTTTCATCACTATAAAGTTACAATTTTTCCCTTTGTAATTAATAGGGGCCTTGTGGAGAGATAGTTTGAGGCTCTGTAAATGTCTACTTCCTCATCAAACTTTAACTCATTACTTTTAGCAACCATTGACGATTCATGCCTAAAAATATCACTATGATGTTTGCTAAATGATGGTTTGCCAAATGATGGATCATCCCTTTTATGGTTATTAATTGACATTCTACTGTAGAAGGGAACTATCCCTTTTCCCCTATTTATTCCATTTTGTTTATTTGTTTATATATGTTGGTATGGACTCATGGGATTCTGATTTTATTCAATGTATTATATTCCATTACTACAATTATTCATGTTGATGCTCAAACTTTCCCAAATTTTGCTAGTGGGAGTCTTTCAAGCTGGCTCATTTGATTTTGAAGTGTCCCTGTCGTTCTTTGAGTATTTCTTTACTTTCTGGCATAGCAAGATGTTCCAGGCTCATCTTGTACTTTACTGCCTTGCCCTGGAATCAACCATTTCTCCCACAAGCTCTTGTTTCTTTTCTTTTAATGAAGTATGGTATTTAGAATTCATGGTCTGGATACTGGTGTGTCATGGCTGATAGGCCTTCTCAGCAGACAGAGCTGACAGTTATGTTTAAGTAGTCTCTCTCTGCCTCTCTCCCCCATCTCACTATCAATTTGCATTCACACAAGTAATCAATGAGAGTGTCTGTTTCTCCATGACTTCATCAGCAGAAGCTGTTTTCAATATAATCTGATTTTATAAGACAGTTTCCAATGGTCTTTTCTAGTCATAAAGGCATGATTCACACAGATCTGGGAAGGGACATTGCTCACTGTGCCACTTAGAAGTGTATGCTGTAGCATAGGGAGATAAGGTCCGTGCTCTGCCTGCAGCTCTCAGTAGAAGGCAGGCTAGGTATTCCTCAGTAATCTCTGTCCACCTGCTCCCTTGTGTGTGGGAGACATAATAAGTGTGATCACAAATTACAGGAAATACATGAAGCCCTGACTCAAAAGCCGGTCCCTGATATTAGACATGGATTATTAAGACTCACTGCTAATTCTGGAGTCCTCATGTGTGTCTCAGTGAAAAAATCCTCTCTTTCAACTTTAAAGGCTACACATGAAAACTGGCCACAAAGGCAATTAAGAGTAGAAAAGAATATTGGGGAAATGAGTATAAGACATAAAGCAAAGCATTCCAGTACTGCCCTTTGGCCTGTCCTCCATGCTAAGATTCTTGCCATAGTAGAAAGTGACTGAAAACAGAAACAGGATAAAAAGTGTTAGCATGAAGCTCTATTCCACTTGATTATCCCATAGCAAATTTGTTCACCAACATGTGAAAACCCATCCCAGACTGTTTAATAGCATAAGATATACGATATACCCATGACTGCCCCACAGTTTAGATGAGGTCCTGCCAGAAGGCATGACTCAAAAGATCCTGGTCTTGATGGTTAGACTCAATAAGTTCTGGGGTATGGTCCTGGGAGGGGTGAAATTCAGTATTCTATTGATGAATTTTTAATCAAACCAAGACTGGAGGAAG
Organism: Neophocaena asiaeorientalis asiaeorientalis; assembly: GCF_003031525.2. Taxonomy (NCBI): domain Eukaryota; kingdom Metazoa; phylum Chordata; class Mammalia; order Artiodactyla; family Phocoenidae; genus Neophocaena; species Neophocaena asiaeorientalis. The sequence continues at coordinate 2,059,930 of NW_020172589.1, forward strand.
AGTTAAGTAAGATGTATTCTAAAGGCTTTTCACTGGAAAAGGAAAGTACAATTCTAGTTTCCACCTATAGCTCCCATGCACAGCTACAGAGACTGAGGGTTTTGCAGGGACAGTCATGGAATCACTCCTCTATTGAGGGATAGAGGTGGAGGGGAGATGTCCATACTAAAAGGACACTAGGAGTGTTAGTGACACATCACTCACGTATTTGTTAAAGGAGATGGAGAGAAACTGCATCAGGGTTCCTCTTCAAGTTTTGGTCTCTCAGACTAGGCTCTGAACTAAGAAATTACTACCGTGTGCTTGGAATTTTTGGTCTCAATCATCTTCATTTTCACATCCTCTATTTCATACATGAATCTGTCTGACCTGAAAATAGGGTGCCAAATGGAGGAAAGTATGAGGATTGAGGGCATTGCTTCATTGAATTTTGTGGTGTATTAGCTAAAGCTTAGGTTAAAGAAATCTGAAAAGCCCAGGAGATGTTAGCAGCCAAAGAAGCTCCTTTTCCTTTGTCTCATACCATCTGCTTGTAAAATCCTATTTATAGACCCTTACCTAGGTTGATCTGAGAAACTGAGGCTCAAAAACTAAATTTAATATCTCTTGCAAGCTTTGGTTCAAGAGATAGAAAAGATTGTCATTATGACCTATAAGAGACCATGACTTTGACTTAATCTAATTTAGGTCACAGAAGCCACAATAAGGCATAAATGTCCTTTCTGGGCTTGATATCTCATACTGAGGTCTGGGACATGATGACTCTTCCTTCAGGGAAGGTATGCGAAATAAACCTACCCTTGTTCTGTAATATCTCCATACAGATCTCCACATAAAGTCAGACCTAGGACAGTTTCCAGAAAATTCTGGAAAATTAGGACATTGCATGATTCAAAGCACTTTGTTCTTCCTCTTTGACATCCTCATGCTATTGTGTATTAGAGCCAAAATAGAAATGGTTGGAAAAATGGAAGAACTATTAGGAGCTCCATCACCTCTGATTCACTGTAAGTTTTTTAATCCTATTAATTATGTATTAAAATCAGATAGTCATTAGTCATTCCACTGTATCAAAAAAAAAAGAATAAAGATCTTCTCTCAGTTATGAAGAACAAACAAATCTTAAACATTACAGAGGAATTTGCATGAAGCACAATACGCCACATCTCCTTTTGCTCTTATATTTAAAAATTGTTCCTGGGACTTCCCTGGCGGTCCAGTGGTTAAGACTCCGTGCTTCCACTGCTGGGGACGCGAGTTCGATCCCTGGTTGGGGGAACTAAGATCCCACATGCTGCGTGGTGCAGACAAATAAGTAAAAATAAATAAATAAAAACTGTTCCTGGTTACAGAGGCTGGGAATCTAGGGGACATAATCATGAAGCAATGTGACCTATTCCTCCTGTCTGGGTCTCCAGTTCAGTGACTAAAGATAAAATAAAGAAGGCTTGGAAATTGAGCTGTTGGGAGGTATAGAAAGAATGGCCATTTTTCTTTGTCAGTGTTAATTTGCTCCTGATGTAATGACTTTTAAAGCCTCACCTAGGACAATAGAGTAGCCTGAGGTTAAATTCACCACTCATGGCATTCTTACATATCACGCCTTTCAGGAGTTAAGAGGATGATCTAATAACAGTACAGTCTTGAATTTTACCACTGATACTCTGTTCTCATATTGAAGGCAAAACACCCAAAACTCTGGATAAGTCCCTGGCCCAGTTTTCCTTATGATAACATAAAATCTAAATTTGCCTGGTGTTGGGATGATGTAAGTGACCCCTAAGGAGACCTCTGTGGTGTAAAATTCATTGACTCTCTGCATTGCCCAGAAGCACAGCTATAATAACTCTGTAGGGAACTGTGGCTTCATGGTGTTAAGCTTTCTGAGAGGAGCTTTCATTTGAAGGGGACACTAAAGAAGTAGTGTCCACAGACTTTACAGTTCTATTGAAAAGGAGGGGCATGAAGTCCTTTCCCCGGGCTGGATTTCTCATACTGACTCCAGGCTAGGAAGTCCTCTGCCAGACACTCCAGATCAATCAAGGGAAACTCGTGAAACAAAATTTCCTCTCTTCTCATGACTTCAAGAAGCTCTCTTTTATGAAGACAAACAGTGCGATTAACAGGAGATTGGGGCATGAGCAAACTGTACAAATAAAAGTGTCTGTATTTTCTACCACTGTCCTACTATACTCCAGTGTGGAGACAGTGACGCATGAAAAGTCAGACAGATGATAGGGTTGTAGCATTAGGCTGCACTGCATTTCTGTAGCTCACTCTCAGTTTATCCAACTGAAAAGTAGATATGAGAGATTGGAAAAGGAACCTAAAACTATCTGTTGTATAACCAATATATCCTGACCCCTGATTTGCCTGGGTGAATGAATGAGCCCTGACCTATTCACCCTGAAAAGTCACATTCCTGCCAAATACTCCCTTCTGCCCTCCACGTCCTCTGCTTCAATAGCTCTCTAAAAGACCCCAAGGGGACTATTATACGAGCTCAAGAATCCGTGCCGCAGCCTCTGATCTTTGCTTCTCAGGACCAGGCCTTCATCAGAGCCCGTAAACATGTAGAACCGTTTTGCTTCCAGGTGCCCTGCACACATGGTCTGCTGAGCTTCTACAATCCTGCACAGCCCTCTTCTCCTCCACCCACGGTGGTTGACCCTGCCCACCGATGCCCTGGATCCTTGTCAGGCAGGAAGGCTTAGCACCTTTCAAGGTGAGGAAAAATTCACTCTCACCTCTATCCTTTAGGGAAGGAGAAAGCTCTTTCCCTTTATGCAAAGCTTTTTTAGTGAGGTGAGAACAATTCTCTCTGCCTTCTTTCAAATGGGTTGTTCAGGCAGGAATACTTGGGCCCCAGTGTGTGAAAGTGTTGAGTAGGGGAAATCTTTCAGTTTCCACACAGAGCACATCACATCTGTGATGAGTCAAGACCAGTTCAAGCACCTGCACCACATTCTACCTGAAAGCATTGTTCTCATCCATTCTTCTTTTTTGTTCATTTTCAGTTACTTATCTCTTTGCCATAAATAGAGTTGTAAGATGGGAGGATATTGTGAGAGACAAAGACATTGCATGAAATGAGCACCCCCAGATTTAACTTTGGGCATGTTGTGAGTCAGTGGATGGGGTTAAAAAATTATCTGGCAAAACAAAGAAAGGTTAGGAGAAAGGATATGAAATTCCATTTCTCCAACTTCAGTATCAGACTATTGTACCCTTATCATCCTGTGATGAGGTCTCTCCCAGGAACAAGAGAAGAGATTAATATTCATTCTGTCCCTTGAATCAGGTGATACAAGAGCTGGCTATTATGACTGGCAAAAGATCAATCACTAGTTTAGTTTATTCAGGGTCATAAAGATCAATCCTGTGCATAAAATGTGCATCTCAAGGCTTGAAGCTCAAGTTGACTGCATAAGAAAAACCATTCTTTTCCTTTCATTTTTCTATTGCCTATGAATATTTAGCTTCTCAAATGCGCTTTGGACCAGTTTTAACATATTACAGAAACTCTGATTTAATAAATAAATAAATAATGAGTAAAATCACTAATATGTACATTTTGCATTTGCCTAAGTGTCATGATTTTACCATTTTGAAAATTATACTTCAACAAGAGTTAAGAGTTTACAGATTTACTTTAGAGATGGATTGGGATTTTGTTAAGAATTGACAAATTTCTTAGAAGAAGAAATAGATGCTGAGAAGAGAGAAGGAATTTGGACTTAGGGAAAAAGAAAAGAGGTTTAATAGAGTTAAAAAGAGGAAAGCTGCTTTCCTGAAATTTAACTCCCCTCTCTGGGTTTGGTCCTGCCTTCCTTCCGTTATCCACATTCAGAATCAAACCTACTTGGTCCCCGGGGGTAGTCTCTGACTCCTCGGGAAAGACCCTTGTAGCATGAGCGAGAGCCGGGAACACGTTAAGGAAGAATATCCGGGGGAGGCAGTGGGCAGATGCAAGAGATCTCAAAGATTTCCTTGCAGAATGCTCTTGTCCTTGGTGGGGGAGGAAAAAAACCCATGAAACTCCAATTTCTTCATTGTGCATTTCTCTAGCATGAAAGTCTTAGCAAGCTCCAGGCTTCCAATTTCACACTTCAGATCAGCTATAAGAAACAAATCAAATAGTAATAAAATGTAAATGCAGGATGTAAATATTTAAAGAAAGTTGGCTCATAAATATGTGAGACAGACCACGAAATCTGTAAATTCCACTTTTAGACAACGCTTTTCTCCTTTCAGTTCCTTTGTACCTGCCCTGTCAGAGGAAAATAAGTACTCAGCCATTGAGGGATCAAAGGAATAATATGGGGGTCTTGAGGTGGGAAGTACTAGGGAAGTTATCCAAAAATTTAGGGTCTGGAAGGAAAAGATTGAGGCTTTAGTGGCTTTAATAAGAAAAGTTCAGATATGGAGGAGGAGACAATATAATAGAACAGCTGGAACTCATAGAGATCCTTCCACATGCCAGGCATGGACTAAGATTTTTACCAACATGATTTATTTAAACCTCCATTCAGTAAGCAAAGGCAGTTTTCACCCGGGCTTCATAGATGAAGCAATGGAGCTAAGAGAAGATAAGGTTTCCAGGTCTTATGATTAGAAGGTGGCTGAATCAGGACTGTAACCCAGGAAGAAGTCAAACTAGTTGTGGAAGAGAATATGGTTTAGAATGTTTAGGAGGCTCAGCATAGAGAAAGGCCATTTCTTGTTGGAAATCCACTTCTCAAAGCTTGGGGATTTTCTGAGTCAAAATCATGGGGTTCTCCCAGGCCTCATCTATCCCTTCCCAGCCAAGCTACTTCCACTGCAGTTGCCTAAGCTCAGTGATGATTTGCCCAGTGCACCAACTGGTCATTAATGCCTAATTCTCAAGGGCACTAGGCCTGGGGAGGGAGGGAGGAGGGACCCCCCGAAAGTTGGGCACTTAGAACCCTTTCGAGTTTCCCCACACGTTTTCAGAGCCAGAGCCCTGAGGCCTTTCCTCACCACAGAAGGTAAAAACCAAACCTCTTCCATTTCTTCAAAATGGAAGAGTTAGTTGTCTACTTAGAAGTAATCCTTAAAAAAATTAAAAAATTAAAAAGTGATCCTTGATATTTACCCCTTCCTCGGCCCTAGCTTTCAATGCATCAGCAAGTCCTCACAATGCCACCTCTAATATATATTCATTTGAGATAGTCCAATTTTCTCCCTATCCACCGCTACCACCCTAATTCTAGCCACTCTCATCTCCAGCCTAGGTGACCACTGCATCCTAACTTCATCCACTTTTGCCCTTCAAAACTTCATTTCCCACAATGCTTCAAACCAAGTTTAAATTCTTCATGACTCTTCATTGTATTTAAGAAAAACTCCAGTTGCCTGACAGTGGGCTACAAGGTGCTGCATATTTTGGTTCCCACCTACCTTCCCAACTTCCCCTCATGGCACTTTCCCCCATGGTCACCGTATCCAGCTACACTGGCCTTCAAAGATATTTCTCCTCCCTTGCTTTTCCTCTCCTCAGAGCTCATCTCCGTTGGAAACTCTCTCTTCTTAGCTCTTACAGGGCTGGCATAATCCATACTTCATTTCTCAACTTAAATGTCACCCCACAGTGAGTCATTCCTCTCCATCTCTGGTCCTCATCTTCCCCTCAGTTGTTCATTGCTTCATGGCACTTGTGAAAATGTGCTATTGTTTTAGTGGTTGGTTTTCTTATTCTTTGGCCGCCCCATCCACTAGACTCTAAGCTCAGCTAGGACAGGAACTAAGTCTGTTTTGTTCACTGTGGGATGCACACGCTTATCGTACTACCTAATTCACGTTCTCTCCTCTTAGTGCTGGGAGTAATGACATTTTGAGTTCCTGAGCACTGTAAAAGTTCTGACAATTATGGTGCCTCCCATAGTAAAAATTATACAAAAATTAAAATAAAACTTCTACATATACTGAAATTAAACTAGCTTATTTGCAGATTTTCTTTTTAAAAAAAATTTTATTGGAGTATAGTTGATTTACAATGTTGTGTTAGTTTCAGGTGTACAGCAAAGTGAATCAGTTATACATAATATGTATCCACTCTTTTCTTTTTAGATTCTTTTCCCATATAGGCCATTACAGAATATTGAGTAGAGTTCCCTGTGTTATACATCTATACAGGTTCTTATTAGTTATCTATTTTATATATAGCAGTGTGTATATGTCAATCCCAATCTCCCAATTATTTATAGATTTTCTGATTACAAAATTTTGGAAAAATTCATTGAAATGAAACTTTTCGCATTTCTTTGGTGTCCCTGATTTTCTGGTAACCTAAGCACATGTGTTGTCTGCCTTTGGGTAATAACAGCTGCCCAGAACCAGACAGGAAAAAACTGCTTCTCATTTCAACATCAGAGCAAAGGTTGTCTTATCAAGTAAACCTTATTAATAAATCTGTAATGGAGCAGTGGTCACTGTTAGCATTACACCTCTTTTTCTACTGTGGGAACAACAATGAATCCTTTGGCCTCTCTTCATGCTTTCTCATCCCACATAGCCTGTCAGCTCCTTAGCTACTGACAAACTCTAATCCCTCAAATAAATTAACAGAAGGAAAACCTAGAGGAAAGAACTGTGTGTCTATGTGTTAGGGGAGAAAGGAGACTGATTCTTTCAACAAACACATATGTGGCACATGATGTGCACAGGTACTGTGCTAGGTACTAGCATGAAACAAAAACTGAGGAACATGCCTGTTTTCCACAACTCGGACCAGCATACATTTCCCTCTCTTTGTCTGAAGCCATCTGCCCGCACCCTACTCCACAATTCCTCCAAGAATGTCTTCCTAGGCTCTCAAACTCAGTTATGTTCTCTCTTTATATGCTATCAGAGCTTCCTGTAGTTCTCTGTTATAGCCCTCAACATCATTTATTTTAAGAACTTTTGTAGTGTCTCTTTCATTTTAGATTATAAACTCGTTTTTTTGAAAAGAGTGTTCACATTATCTTATGCACAGCTGTGTCCCTGGTACCTAGTACAGCATTAATGTATCAGTAAACAAATGAATGAATGGTACTGCTGACCTCAATGTTCTTACAATCAAATAGGAGTGAAAGACAAAAAAATATTTACCGTTCACCATCATGAGCGTAGTAATAAAGATGTGACAAGGGACAACGACAATGGGAATCTCATTTCTAATGCTAATCTAATGCTAATCCTGGTATCAGTGAAGAGTCCTTGAAGGAGGTGATGGATAAATATTGAAGGCTGAAGAATTAGGGCAGGGAAGGGACTTCCAGAGGATACAGGGTGAGCAAAGGCAGAAGTGTCCACCTGCTAAGTAGAGTCATCCATAAGATGGTTGGCCATAGGACTGTAGAGTTCATGGGAGAGTTCCAATATACTTGCTTCCTGGTAGTATTGATAAAGGACATGCAGTGAGGTCAGAATGATATCCTTATCCTTAATGACCTCAAGAAGATCCTGGCTACTTACATTTAATGTTTTCTGTACATAGACAATATGTTAATAACCTCTTACAGAATAGACAGGGAATAAACAACAGTCACTTCTGTGACCCCTAGCTTTTTGTCCCTTTTGGGGGGGAAATAAGGACATTGGCCTATCTCTGAGGTAAACATTTCCAGAATTCCTCATAGTCTGCTGGTAGCTGGTCTGCGGTCATAACAGCAAGTTCTTAGAATAGCTTGGCGTGATCTGAGTATTCTGTAAACACCTAGAAAAATGTGCTATGCATAACCATGGTTATTAAAAATTATGTTAATAATAATATTAGCTAACATTATTTATTACATGCCAAATGCTTCTTGACTCTTTGCACACATGAACTTTGATCTTCAAAAGAAACTGAGGTACAGAGAAATTAAGCACTTGCCCAAGGTCACTCAGAAAAAAAAAAAAAAATGGTGAAGTGGGGACTCAATCCAGGTAGTCTGTCTCCAGAGCCCACACTGTGCAGCTTCCTCCCATTATGCTGTGGTTCCTCCTGAAAATTTAATGCTGCTTTTGGAGCCAAGACTCACACACACCCTGTACTTTTTCAGACATCTCGTAGAATTCAGAAGTCAAAGTTGGAGAGATCTCAGGAGGGGTAGACAGTCTGGCCACAGTTAGTAGATGCTAACGTATGGAGAAGGTGCTCTTGAAACAAAATCAGTGTTTCCCAAAGACTACCAGCAGTATACTAGGTGACTCTGAATATGTATGGGCAAACATTTCCATTTTAATAACTATATACTTAAAAAATATGTAATAGATACACATTATGCTAATATGCATGTATGCTGAAAAGATTATTATAATTTCTTTCTAATTTTTAGAAATATCAGAAATAGATAACTGGAAAAATAATGTTATAATAATAACTTATTTAGCCATGATTCAATGCAGAAGTTGTTTGATATTTCATTTATTTACTGGTTTGTTCATTCAACAAATATTTATTGAGCATCTAATATGGGTCAGGTACTGTTCACAAATAAACAAACAAACAAATATCTCTACCCTTTCATAGCTAACATTCTAGTGGGGAGAAACAGATAAAAATTTTAAAGTATAAATAAATGACATAGTATATTAAAAGATAATAGATACCATGGGAACATAGAGCACAGTAACAGGAAATGGCAATGGAGAGAGGAATGAAATTTTAAATTTTCTTTTTTTTAACTAAGAATTATTACAAGTGAAGTTGAAGTCTTTGTTTAACTAAAAAAATATATATATATTGTTTTACATTAAGTTCCTTTCTCTGAGAACATTCTGTTTACCATGCCTAATTTTATTAATGTTTTGCCAAAGCCAGAGACAAATTTCCTTTTAAAGTAAATAAATAACAAATAATTAAAGTAAATAAAAATAAATACCACACAATTAAATATCTAAAGGAAAATATTATTAAATAATGGTAACAGTGCTGCATGGATATAGCCACAAAAAAAAAAAAAGAGTACTATTTGAATGGTTAAATTAGGGAATTGTTTAAATAGGGAACACCAAACACTTTTCCCTTCCTATTGCCTCTGTGTTGATAGGAGGAGAGAAAACTAGAATCACTCACCCCAACCAAGTCAGCTCTTGGTGCTCAAGATAAAAGGCTTCCTCACAAGGCTGGTGGAGAGGATTCCATCACCTAAGCACGTCTGAGTTTCTACCACCTGCAGCTTTCATCTCTGCTTACTTTACATGACCATTTTTGTGGAGACAGCAGAAGATGAAATACAGAGAATACAAAAGCTCGACTATCACAACGCATTCCTTTATGCTACACAGCTACACTCACGTGCTGCTGACGTGCAAGTGTGTGTAGACTGACTGTCTAGGTTCTGGGGGAGGGAGGGGCCCCTAGCTGCACAGAGCAGGATGCAGGCTCTCCCCTGGAGAGGACCCGGAGGCAATGCCAAGTGTGGAGGATGAGTTGCAACCCTTTCCTCAACCACCTAATTGCCTTCAAATCAGTTTTGCTAGAATAAGGCCCTGACATTAAGTGTGAACCCAAGCAGGAAAATGTCCTCTCACATTTTAAAATTAATTACTTGAGAATGAGTAACAAAGAATCTTAGCTAGCACTTTGTGCTAGACATTGTGCTCATGCTCTACATGCATCATCCTATTTGATTCTCACGATGAGGTCCTACAATTATTTCCATTTCACAGATGAAGAAACATAGGTTCAGGAAAGTTAATTAACGTGTCCCAAATCATATCTAATGTCAGTCGAGCCCAGGCTGTCTGACTCTGAAATTTGTACTAATCCTATTTGAATCTGTAAATAACCCTATGAGGGTTAAGAACAAGAGTATCTCCATTCCATGGAGGAGTAGCAGAAAATGTAATGGTTAGGAGAGCAAATGCTAGTGTTAGAAGCATCAGAGTTTTAATTCTGGCTCTGCCATGTATTAGCCGTGTGGATTTGGGCTTACAACGTCCTTAATTGTCACATTTTAGAGAACTTTTAACCTCTTAGGGCCTCGCTGTTTTTGCCATCATCATCATTGTCACCCATCTTCCTCTTCATCATCATCATCACAGCTATCATGTATTAAGTGTTTTCTCACCTTAATTCTTTCCCGTGTCTGAAATTGCCACTCTATTCCTTCAATCCCTTGGATCAAGGAGTGGCTACAATGTACTACCACCACTACTAATAATAGCAATAAGAGTAAACATTTATTATATGCTTACTACATGCCAAGTGCTTTTAGTGCATTATCTCATTCAATCTTTACAACTACTGCCTGAGATAAATACTAGTGTCATTTATAATGTATAGTTAGAAACAATTCATCTAGAACTCAGCACTGCTGATTTCACATCCTTTTTTTCCTACTCACCGCCCAGACCCCCAGCTGGCTTGGGACCTCCAAAAGGGCATCCTTGAAATAGCATGGAATTTCCTGCAGGATATTGAACACTCCAGGAGTCTGACACTAAAAAGGATTGAAACTATCCACCAACTGAGAGCCGTGGTTGCTCAAGGAATTTCTGATTCCTCTGTTCCAACTTCCTTTTCCACAGGGGAGTGCCAAACAACTCCAGGTCCTCTTCAGAGGGGGAGCTGGAAAAACAATGACTCACCTGAGAAGAACAAGCAGAGTAGTGCCAAGGAATCAAACAGACTCTTTTTTAATTGCAAAGTCCAGCCACCCATTTTCCTTGTTAACAACCTTGAGTGGCTTTGAGTAAAAGATGCTATAAAGAACAAACATATTTGGAGTGATAATAATCTCCTATTACATTATATAACTTTCTCCATATTTGTTATTATTTTTTCTGATTGCAAATTTAATACATTTTATTGGGAAACCATAGAAAATGAAAAAATAGCTAAGCTGTTTTGTATGATTCAGTCTAGACTTCAATAAAATTGAAATTATTCTCTTCCCATGGCTATACACCCTTACCCCATTTTTAAAGACCTGGAGTCCAGGGTAGGAGAGGCCAAGAGCATCCCAGAGAGCAGCAGCGCAAATTCACTCCCCTCCAACCCCTGCAGCTCCTTTCACCCATCTCGCCTCCCTCTTAGTCTGGTGGCTTACCATTGGTCGTTGCCATGACAACCAGCAGCAGCCAGGGCTGGCAGCCTCTACCGCAGCAGGGGTGGGGCTTTGGAGGAGGGGGCAGGAGAGGAGGAGCTAGAGGAGGTATGTGCTGCAAGTTCCTGGCTGCTTCTGAGCTCACCCCATCCTCCGAGAGGGAGGAGGCCTTGTGGTGATGCTGCTGCTGCTTCTGCCGCCTCGACTGCTGATACTCTAGTGAGGCTGGAAGGGTGGTTCCTATTCGCACCGTCGCCAACCAGAGAGTGAGGGAAAAAAATCCCAGCAGCCGCTGCTGATGTTGGGTTCGGAGGCTGCATCCGACTCGGTCACAAGGAAAATGGATTCAGTTTGCATCTCTCCCTCCTTTCAACAGCTTCTCCGCGTCTCAGCATGGTAAGTAGCAGAGAGCGGGGTTATCTTCTTGGTTTAGCTGGCTGTTAAATGACCTGTGTATACATTTGTGGCCTGCACTTGAACAATGACTCCCTCAGAGAAGGAGAGGAAGATGTGGAGACAGTGATGGGGATGGGAGAGAGGAAGGTTGCCAGGAAGAGAGAATTAAGAAGGCATCTGCTTGTGTTAAAAAAAAAAAAAAAATGGTGTTGTGATTTTATCCTGAACTGGCTCAGAATGCAGACTGAGCCACTTGGTTCCTTTCCTTCCCAGCTTAGCGACAGAATCAGGGGGTGGAAAAAGAGCTGACAAGAAATGGATGTTATTGAAGGGAATCATTTAATTTGCGGCTCTCACATACAGGGTTGGGCCTTCCTCAAAAACACATTTGGTGCTTCCTAAGCTTTCCGGCCTAATTATAAGGTGATTTTGCTTATTTCCCTCATTGCTAAGAAAAGGTAGCTCCAGAATTTAGCATTTTATTTCATATTCTGATGTACTCTTGCTGAGAAACCATTTGCCAGATAGAGTTTCATTTTTAGTACATAGATTTGATTGTGAACATACAAATGGATACCCTATGGATATGCATATGATACATACACGTTACTTAGCATTTATGAAACATATTTATGTGCAGAGTGTGCTTTGCAATCATTTTTATGGGTTACAAATGACCTTGCATGCTTGGAGGTAATTGCATATTTTTGAAACTGTGCTTCTGGTTTGTATTATTATTCATTGGCTTCATTTGGATTAATGCAAGATTTATTCTTGTTATTGTCTCTTAGTTTCATTGTGACCAATTAGGATAATCTGTATCATAGCACTGGATGTGAATTCATAGCCTGCCTCTTTTCTTTATTTTTAATTGGGTTTGTGGGGGGTGATTTGAGAGCCCTGAATTTACAATGATAGGAAAGGGAGGTGGCTTGTGGTATTATTTTGTGTCTAGCATCTTGCCAAATGAATGTTGAAACAAATCAGTTTTCTTGAAATTCTACCCCAAGCCTTTCATGTTTGTACCTGTGTCCCAGGAAGCACAGATGAGTTGGAAGGTGAAATGCATTCATTTTTTTAATAGTGCTGCTTATTCCTTCAGTATCCAGACACCATTTTACAGTTCCCTCAAATGTTGTGGTATGGGTCTACTTCTTTAGGTGGTTAAGTAGGAAAGTGGGACTGTTTTGAAAATCTAGGTGTTCCCAAGCACCTTAGCCATCTCCAAATTAGCCTGCTTATACAATGAAATAAAACAAGAGAGTGAGCAAAGCTTAGGGTGAGAATGTGTGGCTTGCAGGCAAAATGGGGGGCTATTGTAGTTTACAAATGCTTAGTGTGATCTGCTTGACCTTTTATTATGTCACAGCTTTAAGGCAACTCAGGATACTAAGGATGCCTGAGATGAGTAGGGTACAGGGCTCCATTACCACCCAGGATAATAGAAATTTCATTGAATTAAAGCCAGAAAAATCCTTGCAGGTAAAACTGTGTTAGTAACATTACATTTATCATATGGACTATTTTTTATCCATCTCTCTCTTCTCTAACAATATCGTTGTCAGTGCAAACATTTTTTAAATGTAAAAAAAAACGTTTGTTCTAATCCTGCATTTTATTTTACACACTGCTCCCCTTCATTTACAATCTTTACGTGTATTTGAATCAGGTTTATAGTTTAACTTCTCCGAGAATAAATGTCCGGTTTGGTTTATATATGGGAAGGCTCTTCAGCAACTTAATAGGAAGAATGGATTTAATGTGCTCATGGCATGTCATATATTATATAGATTCACAGCTCCATCAAGTCATGCTACCATAGGCCTTATTATCACAACTACATAAAGTAGAGCAGGGAAAGGGGTACTAGGCTTGTATGTCATAACAAAAATTTTATAACACTCTGCATCCTGAATCGTTAATGATAACTTTTGACTGGCAAAAATTAAAATTTCAGTAAGCTTTAAAAAATTAAGACATGTTGTAGTTGCAGTTGCATTGTATTTCATGCACTGAAAACAGTTGCCTTGGGCTTTGTTTTATTTCCTTTGTTTCGACTTTTCATTGGGATGTGGTTTTATAGGTGAAGTTGGTACAGTTTGAGCAGAGGCAAATCACTCTAAGTCATGGACATAGAACTGACTCTCAGCAGTGAGTTTCAGCTGTGTGGTCAGACCCTGATGGAAATACGGGTCTAGTTTTTGATCCTACAACTTGAGACGATTATATGACCTTTGCTGAGGGGTCACAGAAAAGTGAACTGTTTTTAAAGGACTACAAGTTGAACCCTCTAAGAAAGGATAAGGAAATTAGGATTATTTTATTGGGAGAAGTGAAACTAAGAGATGATGATCATTTACTTCAAAGAGCTGGACATTGCTTACTGACAGTTTTTGGAGCCTAAAATATGGTCATTGGGCTTCAACTTCATTAGAAAGAATGAAGATTAGGAATACACAATGTAAAACTTCCTGATAGCAAATTTGAACTGTCAACTGGATAACCAGATAAGGCAGTGCATCCTTCTTCAAAACCTCCAAAAGTATGCCATAGACATGCATTTATTCTGAACAGGCTAAATTCTTTCTCAAGAACTTTACTGGCTTTTTCTAGAGTAAATTGTCCATTTAAGAGTGTGCTTTAGTTGTTTAACATCAGGTACTGCTAGACCTGCAACAGTAAGACTCCGTGTTGTAAAGGGCTTCTAAATTACAGAATCTGAATATTTTTAAAGAAATCAATTGACCGTATGCTTGGAGAAACGTGTATGTTATCTTGTCAGGATGCAGGGAACTGAATATTGTCCTCTTCATAAGACTCCTTTCTCAGCAACTTTATGGAATGTGATGCCTAACAGCCATATTAACATTATTCCCTTTGTATGGCTAATTTTAAAAAATGAAATGGGGTTTAGTGGGGTCTAGATACAAAATATCAATAGTTCAAGAGCCATCAATTTGATGTCAGAAAAAACAAAATATATGGAAGATACATACATTTGATTATTTAAATGCGCTATTTAACAACAAGCAAATTAATTAATTACCTTTTTCTCAAATACTATCTTGAAAATGCCATTCTTGTTGCAATATTAAACATTTTGACTGGCATTTAAACTTTTGTAAAACTTGTTTCAATTGGGATAAAACACATATTATCTAATTTCTCACTTTGTGATAGGATGTTCCTTATTTCTTCAAGTGACTTCAGACATATTTCAGTCTTATGTACATGCTTCAAGTCTCCATCAGGGGAACTTAGAAAATAGCTGGAGAGTCAAAACTGTTTTCTACATTTTTCATGGTTTCATAAAAAGATTAATGCTTTGTTTTCCATAGTTGGAACCAAAAAGAAAACAAAATTTATCTTGGAAGTTTTAACATAAATTACTCAATTGTTTTTTACTGAAATAAATAAACTAGATGTATACTTGGGTGTTACTCTGAGAGGTCAGTTACAGTTCCCCCTGTTTGCACATCCCAAATGTTATTTTACCAAGTGAAAATGTGTTTTCAGACATGGTGAATTAATCAGTTGAAAAACAACTATTTGTAGAACTCTTATATGACTAGCACAATTTGCATATCTAGGAACGTAGAATTTCCTTGTGGGGGGTATATAACCTATACACATGTGCAATAGTTAATGACGAAAACAATATAGTTGTAATTAGCACCATCATTACACCTTATCTTAATATAATCTTTTGTAGTTCTTAAAGTCATTTTACATTCTTTATTTGTCATCTTATATTCCCCAAAATTCTGTCATGCCAGTAAATCTAGTGTCATCATAATTATTTTACATTAGTGGAAAGAGGCTCGGGAGATTAGACTTGTTCAAGTTTGGGTTTGGTAAATAGCCTAGTTGGGCCCTAATTCCAACTCACATGAGCTCAAATCTGCCATATTAGAAAATATAGCAAATTATCTTGCCGATTTGAATTTTAAAATATCAAATATAGTAAACTCTGCATTAAATGTAGTTCATTTTTATTTGGACATTTATTTGGATATTTGGATATGATTTGTTCTTTGATCATATTGGATTGCCACATAGATTAAATTCATTCTTCAGTTATCAGCCAAAAAAAAGGTAGACACAAAAATTATTTTGGAGAAAATCTGGGATTCATGATATTTCATAAAAGCATGAAGCATTTGGGGAAAACTTGGAACTTTGTTGGACTGATGTGCACTTATTTTATACCTAAGTATTATTTTTATTTGTAATGACATAAAGTTGGGGGGTAGCACAGTTTTTTTTCCTGTGCTTAGGACCAAATTAATTTCTATAGGTCCTGGACCTTGAAGAAACTTAGCCCATACCTCCTACCTGTATGTCCTAAGCATCTCTCTACCTACATGTTCTTAAAAATTAAAATGATATTAACTCATAAATAAGTGTACATCAGTTTAACAACTTTCTGATATTTCCTGGACAAATACTTTTATACTTTTCTGAAGTATCAAAAATCAAATACTTTTCTCCAAAATCTTGTAGTTTTTTGATGTCTCCCTTTCTTTGCTAACACTGTAGGCACGTGCTTTGTCCAACTGTTTGGTAATTCAGCACTGGCCAAAGAGTAAATCATGCCATCTGAACTATCATTTCACATTTGTGAAGTGTCCTTTATAATTAATTAGCTTGCAGTACAAGTGACATCTGTCATATTAAAGGCATTCTGCTTTAAATCAATATTCACCAATACAATTAAATTTTCTTTTAAAGGCTCTCTTATTTTACATTTGAAACATATATCCAAATTGTTGGAAAAAAAAGGATAAATCAGAAATGTATAAGAAAATCACCCATAAGCCTACCATCAAGAAATAATTACTGTTAGTACTTTGAAATATTTCCTTCTAGATTTTTTTCTATCTGCCAGTATAAACACACTCAGATATACCATTTCATAAATGGGACCATACTCTAAGCATTGTTTTATAGGTATTTTTTTTATAGGTTTTTTATTTTATATAAGGTGGCCATCTTTCCATGTCAATGAAATATGTCTCTAGTAAATTTTTAATCTCTGTGTGCATTTTTCTTGATGACTCAAGATACTTTCCCCCACTTTGGGGTCTTCACACTTTGCTTTTAAATACAGGTAGAGGGCTTCCCTGGTGGCACAGTGGTTGAGAATCTGCCTGCCAATGCAGGGGACACGGGTTCGAGCCCTGGTCTGGGAAGATCCCACATGCTGCGGAGCAACTAGCCCCGTGAGCCACAATTACTGAGCCTGCGCATCTGGAGCCTGTGCTCCGCAACAAGAGAGGCCGCGATAGTGAGAGGCCCGCGCACTGCGATGAGGAGTGGCCCCCACTTGCCGCAATTAGAGAAAGCCCACGCACATAAAAGAAGACCCAACACAGCAAAAATAAATAAATAAATTTAAATACAGGTAGATCCTGCTTGATTTTCAGTAGCTGTGAGTCAAGCATGATTTTCAGGAAATAGGAGATCTGTTATTCTGACCTGCCACTGCATCTCACAGTGGGTATTAAATTAACCTCGGTCATCTCTTGTCTGCTGATAATGAATGAGTTTTAAGCTCAAGTCAGTGAAATCCCTGTTTGAATTGCTAGGAATTTCACCAGGCGCATGCATAAGCGGCAATTAAAAAAACAAAAACAAATCTCTTCCAGATTCATGTTATTCTTCCTCAGTATAGCAGTGGCATCCTGTAGTCTTAACCTCAGTGACCAACTTAAATTCTTCATAAAAACATTTAAACAACATACCTTAGCTGTCACATGACTTCTCAGACTAAACTAAGATATATTTTTGGCATCTGTATGTTTCTTAAACTGGTATATAGTTTTTAAATGAAAGCCCAGTCATCTGACTCTTCCCTTTTTAAAATATGAATGGTTGGATTCTTCTTATACTTTAAGTTTGAGCTTTAAATATAACTCCTTGGAGAGGTTTCCTTAAGTATATCTCCACTATTACTCTTCGTACCCTCTGTTTCCTTTGTAGCATTTATCAAAGTTGTAATTGTAGAGCTATTTATTTGCTCACTTGATCTTCCCTGCCCTTCACTAGATTGTAAACTCTGTGAGGGCAGAAAATGAAACTGTCAATTAATAACGAAAGCCTTGGCACGACATATGTGCTCAATAAACAGTGGTTGACTGAACGAATAAATGGGTGCTCCCCTGAAGGACCTCTGTTTTCTAGCAGGTCTTCAGACTGTAACTCTCATTCTTGTACTTTGGCTGTGAAAACAAAATGGATTGTATTCATATATGTGATATTCTCAGGATTTTAGGCTGTTCATAAAGGAAAGCCAAATTCTTAAATGACAAATCACAATATTTAAAAAATCCATCGTTAAAAATTGTTCACTACATAGTATGACATAAATAAGAAAGGCTGTGAATATTTCTGTGGCTTCATTTATTCCCTTTCAAAACTGAATTGCAAATCAGAAATAATGAAACCATTAAGGGAATACCTTTGGATTCACTATAACTTATTAAAATAAATTAGTAATTTAATTATTATTAACATCAAATTATATGATACACACTCAAAGTTATTCTAGAAATACACTTTACTACATTCTCTAATCATAAATAAATCATTCCTTCATATCTATATCCAAAAATGAGGCTGAAACAGAAATGGAGACAATAACCTTACTCAGAAGATGAATTGAGGAAAAATCTTGCTTTCATGGAAGTTTTGAAATCAAATATAAAAAGAGTGACCTGGAGGAGAAGGGGTATGCTTGGCAAATACAAAGAAATATCTTTAAATCATTGGGAACAGCCATCTCTATAGGTGCCTGACCTGCTGATACATTGAAATTTAAGTAAGAGGAAAAAGTCTTTGTTCCCTGTCTTTGTTTGGCATCTAAATCAAGATCACTCACTGCACTGCTTGAAATTCTAGAGTCAACTGCAGTTAAAATATAGATGGAAAACCAAATCTGGCTAAGTTTAGCTGACACTGTCTGGTCAGAAAACAATTCATTGGTATCATTTTCAAGAAGGAAATTTTGCTGAGGTCATTGTGACTCTAAAAAAGCCTTGTGAGCATGTGCTTCAGAAAAGAGGGTGATATTGTCAACCTGCCTTCTGATCCAAACTGGAAATGTTTCCTTGGAAAATGCTACCCAGTATAACCACAATGAAAATGTAAACCAAGCAAGTGTTTCTCACCCACATGCCTCATCTGGCTCTTTCTTGTGCAGCATTTCTTGGAGAGAGGTACCTTCCAAAAATAAGCATTCATGGAGAGGTACCTTCCAAAAATGAATGGCTTCTCTAGTCCTTACGTCTGACCCATATTTAAGGCCTGTAAACTCTTCATAGGTCAGATATACCTAATTTGAACATATTTTCCAAAACAAAAATTGTTTTTTTAGATGCAATTATACTGATGAAAACAGCTAGACAGAATATTTTAAATGAGTCCCAGTCTGTAAAGTCTAGGATATTGTGTCATTCTACCAGCAAGCCATTAAAAGAATAGCAAGACAATAATTTTATATACAACAATAACCAATTTATATTAAAAATAAACACACTGAATTCACATGAGAATTCTCAAGATGATAATTCTGCTAATTGGCACTGAGGAGACAGAGAAAGAGACTTAAGTGTTTTGAAGATATTATAGATCCCAAACTTGCCTTCTTAAGAATTTCCTAGATAACTCAGATTGTGAAAATGGGAACTCTGGAATTACTGGAGTTTCTCCGTTGTCTGCTCTGCTAGGGTTACCTAGACCCCAGGAAGGAATTCCTCCTACTCCACAGGCTTAGTCTTTGTCTCCTGCATCTCTTAAGTAGGAATTTAAGTGGTTGCTAATTAACCATAAAGGGGAATTTGTATTTCAGAGAATATATGATTCTTTGTTGTAGGAAGGAGAACATTTGAATTATGACTTAGTTTTATTTTAAAAGCATTTCATTTAATAAAAGTGCCTACAAAGTTTAGAATTTATAGTATTTTGAGCTAGATGCCTGAAACATTAGCAATCATTAAAAATAAACCCTAGCTTTTAAAAAATGAATTAACAAGGACCCCCTTACTCCTAGTTAATTTTACATAGAAGGAGCATTTTAGCCATCTCGCTCTCTTCTTAGCTAGATTGTCCACATTCCAGGCTCCACAGGGTTCAGTGTCACCTTCTGAAACAAGAGAGAGGAAAATATCAGCTTGCAACAAGGGAAATTGATTCTTCTACCACTGTAGACCTTCAGGTTTTTTTCCTCTATAGATTGAAAAGAGCCCAGTCTCTAAATGCGTGCTTAAACATGCCCAGTTCACATGAATGCTCTCATCTGGACAGGTTTAGCTACACACATTGTCCAATCTCTTTTAAGTGTGGTGTATTATTTTATATTTTTCTCTTTTCACTCTATTTACAGTTTTTGAAATCAAACCTAAATGGCTTAGCCAAGACCCCTGGAAGGTAGTAAAGAGACAAGATTAATATTTCTAGCCAGTCCCTGGCTATTTGCTTTCTGCACTTTCACTAACATTTGTAGGGCTTGAAAACATTAACTGTCTAAATTTATTTTGTATAATCTTCTTGCTTTGAAACATCTTGCTTTGATCTTTGGCTGTATAGCCAACTGTAATCTAAGCGGAATTGATCTGTTCTCAGTTCACGTGGTGCCACTGCTAAACCACATTCTTGATGTCCTCAAATGTTGTTTTTCTAACGAAAGGATCTTTATGACAGAGAGTAGCTGATGAAATAGTAGAAAAGCATTTTGTTCAGGAGACATTTTGCAAAGAAGCACTCTCTCTTGGGTCAATCTGAAATTTTTTTTTCAGACTTGATGCTGACTCTGTTCTTTAGAAGAATTGAGGACATCCGTAGTATCGAGTTTCCTTTATAATTCAAGTAAACCAATTTATTCCAGGAACAAATGAGACAGCCTTGACCCTCTTAATAACAAGAATATCTGATATGGTCTGAATATAACAAGAATAAAAAGAAAACTTACTTTTACAACTTACTTTTCAAAGTTATCCAGAAAAAGAGCTAAATTCTTTGAGTACCTATTATGTATTTCTTATACTGTTTTCACCCATGTCCATTTTTTCAGTCCTCACAAACAGAGGCATTGTTCTTCCCACTTTGCAAGAGGAAAATGAAGCTTGAGTAAGTTAAATTCTTAGCCAAAGCCATTCAGTTAGTGAGTTTAGAGCTAAGACTGAAGTAAGAGCTATCTGATTTTATAGCACAGTGGTTAAAACCTGAAGCTTTGTGGACTGGACCCAGCTCAGGGAAGTGTTTGCAAACATATGTCAAGTGTTTGTAAGCAAAAATATATGTTTCCAGCACAGTATTTTTAAAAACACTTGTCCAAAATTTTGTAATTTTGACATTTCAAAAAATATCTCAGTATCTCCCTCCTCTTAGAAAATAAGAAAATCTGGCATCACTAGGCCCACATCTCTTCATGGTAGACACATCTGGAGTTGAGTGATAGGTATTCCTCTGGGTGGGTATTGTGCTTTTCAGCATGTGCCACATCAGCACCCCAAGCCCCTTCCCCACCAGTGGATTCACATTAACTCTTTGGCCCTTGAGACCGTTGGAATTCTGACTGCTGTTTAGCCCATTTTCATTCCACTATAGCATGTTATTTCCCAGTTAAGCATGGTTTTTGTTCTTTAGAGAAACACTCAGGTTTCATTAATATGGAAGCTGAAATGAATTTAACCCAGCGGATGAGCATTTGATAAAAATGAACTATCTGTATGAAATTTAATGCTGTTGATCTGATTTGGGGGCAATCACAATTACGTTTCAACCAGACAATTTGTAGCTTCAGGTGTTTCCTCTATGCACCATCAATTATTTGTTTTATTTCTTTCATAATTAGTAAGCAAAGGCATTTTTCACAGGAATTAATGTGTTCAATACTTTATTTTACAAGTTACAAAGGACTTTTGATACTTTAAATTTCACAAGCATATAGGTAGAGAAGATATTATATATTATGTTATATTGTATTATATTACATTATGTTAATTTATGTTATACCATTTATAATCAACCTCAGGTTAAAGTTCAGATTGTCTACCTGTATCCAGCATCACCTAACCACTAAGTGAAAAGTATACCACTCAAATTGAGGTTTCTTTACTTCAGAATTTATTTGTTCTATGAGATGTGGCCCCACACAACCGAATGATCCATCAGTAACATGAATCAGAGCCAGAGAATTATGACATGATCTGACCTTCACTCTAAATCCTAACTCAGGCGCTAAGGGAATTTAGGTCACTTGGTTATCCTCACCAAGTCCTTCCTTTCACATATGATTGGTGGATGTGTATCTGTATATGGACACAACTAAATAAACCAAGAACCTTTGATGGGGGTTGTGGAGGGTGGGGGGATGAATAAATAGTTCCTACATGTGTATCATTACCATCATCACTAATACCACAAAAGCCTAATTGAAGTTCCTCAAAATAGAAAGCATTCATAGACTTCCAATTGTTATCCCTGGTCCCTGTCCAAAAGGAACTTCTGTTTTTACAAGGAGAAAGGGCCAAATTTAAATAGAATATTAACACATGTGACACTTAGATGGAATACATCAATAGCACCACTGTTTTCAGCAGAAGTCTTTGTTTTTGTGATGTGACCACGATGGCTTCTAGCTAATTGGCCTCAACTATTAACATGTGTGTTGACATGGATGGTTTTGAATCAGTATTCAATCTTATCTTTCTTCTCTAAAGATAGATGTTTCATTTGATGAGCCAAATATAATAATCTTTACATTAATAAATAGAGATTATGAGGCACATTAATCTACTTTTTGGACCAAATTCAGGTTAAAAAAACCTCTTTGAAATTTCTTTCAAAACACATTTGACATTAATGTTAATTGTTATTGCATTGTTGGTTTATGTTTGTTTCAGTACCCTTCCTAGATGCCAAGCAGTGCCCTAAAGTTGTTACATACATGCACCAACACGCTTTGAAGAAGGTCATAGTATCCCTATTTTATGTATAGCTCAACTAAGGTTTATTACCATACAACAATTTAATACTTACTGAAGATTCTCTAACTGATAACAGATGGAACTAGATTCTGAACTCAAGTCTGCCTGACTCCAAAGTCATCTTAAGTAATGAGCTAAACCACTTCCCTCTTGTAGTGAAAACTTGATTGTGCTCCCCAAAATTAAATAAAGAGAAAGGCAAGTATATTTTTAATGTTATTATTAAATATTAATGAAGACCCAATTCTTGCTAAGCAAAGGATAGAAACACTGTTAAAATTGACATTCAAGAACAAAATCCACATAACCATAGTTTCCCCAGTGAAGAAAGGAAATAAGGGGCTGAATAAATCCCAGTCCTAAAATAAACCATTTGGAGATTTTGTGTTTTAATAACTCTTAGGAGATCATTTGTGAGTTACATATATTTGTACAATGTAATCTGGGATTCTCTTTTTAAAATAAACATTTAAATAGGTATTAAATATATTTTAATAAAAGAAAATTACCTAGTTTTCCTTCCTACTTTTTTAAAGCAATAAACCCCCCAGAAAACATTTTGTGCTATGTTTTCCACAATTCTGTAAGCTATGAATATTTTCTTTTTTCTAAAGAGATTCAGAGAGCAGTTTTACAGGAATTTCATTTCTGGAAAAAAATCCTCAATTGCAAAATAGACTGAGCAGCACAGATTCCAAACTTGATGCTATGAAGAGCACAGTTTCTGTGCTCTTATAGTTTCCATGGTTCTAAATTCATGCAACTTTAAGATTCTTTTGTTTCAATTTTTTGCTTATAGTGAATAGCAGGAGTTTTGACAAGAGTAGGTTTGGGTGAGAAAAGGTTGAAACCTTGATTTGCCTTTCCCTGTATATATGATAAATTGTGACCTATGCCAACCTTAGAATGTAATGAAGCTTTCTAAGCAGTATGTTGTAGAAAAAGGTTCAGTGACTTAGGAAAATATGTAAGATATGTCTTTTAAGTTAGAAAAAAAGAGGTCAAAAATCAAAAGGTGGAATTTAGTCCCAATTTTGTGAAAATGGAAAAAGTTACATGAATATATAAATATATATATTTTAAGTATAAATCAAAATATTAACAGCAGTTAATTCTGGGTGGTAACTTTATGAGAAATTTCTTCACTGATTTTTTTAATGATTTTCAAATTTACTAAAATAAAATTTACTTATTTATTTAGCAAATGTGAATATTTTTGAAAGAACGATTTGGTCTTCAAAATTTCTAAGTCATCCACAAATCCAAATAGCTTAACTATCTGCGTGACTCTGTAGGGCTTCTGGAAGATGGAAGTTTTGCTCTCTCTGGATCAGGGGTTCCAAATTGGTTTCCATAGATAACCACAGTGTCCCTGGTAAGCCATAGAGAGAAGAGAAAGGCTGGGAGGATAGGGTCCAGGCTCTCTAAGCACACACACACACACACACACACACACACACAGATACCCACTGGATGTCCTCCTAAAGTTTTGAGAAAAAAGATCCTTTCACAAAATGATTTGAAAACCCAATGATATATCTGATGTAATTGACATTCTATGTGCCAAAATATTAATTTCTTTAAAAACTAAATTTTTTTATTTTCACTTGGATATTCATCATCTTACTTTCATCAGCCTCTAGTGGTTTTAGTTCACAGTGTTTGTTAGAATCAGACAAAACTCCAAGCTTAACATCGTGTGATTCAGTCATAATTCATTTCCATGGAAGACCTCAAACAAGGATTAAATGATGAGAGAGAAAAATGCACAAAAATTCTTCAAAATTCTCACCTTCTTCCCTTTAAGAAGTAGGTGCACTTATCTCCATCATGAAGGACCTGTTCACACTTTTGCTGCCCTCTCTGTAGTTTAGATGAAGTGAAATCTTTCTGTTCTTGAGCCTAATAATAATGATGATGATGCTAATGGAAGTTCATGCTTTGAGGGTGGGGTCTGGAGTTGCACAGCCCCAGGGAGTACTGTGAATGACACTTCCCAGAGTTGTGCAGGGGAGCAGTACTGAATAAGTACCTGCTGCGTGCCCTGTGAAGTTCTGAACACTTTATAAGCATAACACCTTGGTCATAGGTACTGTTGTACCCCCTTCTTACAACTTTAGTTGAGGAAACTAAGACAGAAATGTTCAACCAGCTAACAAATGATTTACTGAATGTTTCCTAAGTACTTGTCTTTATATTACTAGGTATATGGGATAAGATCAGGGCCTTATTCTCAAAAGGCTTATAAGTAGTAAAGGAAACAGGTCTATAAACAAGAGTTAACAGTAAAACCTGGCAAACACTGTAATGGTATGGCTTTCCCATTCAGCTACCAAAGGACATAGACTCAAAAAAAAAAAAAACCACAAAAAACAAAGAATACCTTAACATTTGCAATCAAGATATAGAGTCTTATTTTAGCTGAATTGTATTTGATCTTTACTGAAGAAATAAAAACAGGATGTGAACAACTTTTAGTGACTATTTCCTGTTGATTTATGTTACACGTTGTAATACTGTACATTAGGTCGTATATTTTAACACTATCTGACCAAACCCATCTAATTGATGAGTTGTAAGATAATTCAAATATCTTATTTCTTACGTGAATTACTAACCAAAGTTAGATTTTTCTCTTCATAACATCACCTGGTGAACCTGTTCAATTAGAAACTAGGGATACATTTAAACATTTTGAATTAGATCTTTAATATAGTCTTCAAACCAAATGCAAATTAGTATTCTTTGAATTTGTGGCCCTGATTTTAATGCAAAGGAAAATGATGTTTAAAAATAATTCTGACACCTACGATGTGTTCTTCTAAGGTGTATGTGTGGAGGAGTAGAGAGTGGGGAGCATACAAAGATGAGTAAGACTCAATCCCAAAGGTATAGTAAGCAGTAAGCATTTAGGCGCTAAAATTACGCCAAGAGACACAGAGACCTTTATCAGAACATAAGAACATCTGCAAATTGGGTATCACACATGTGAAAATCTATACAAGAAAACTGAGAAACATCCATCAGGGCACATAAATGAAGAAATAGAGTAAATTCATGATGATTAAAGATTGAGTTTCCTCACGTGAAAGTGGGGGAGGGGCATTGTAACCTGCCTGGCCTTAGAGTTAAAAAGGAATGTTATAGTGATATGGAATCCAACCCTTTTTCAGAGAATAATGCAGACTGTGAATTTTTAAAATAAAGCAAAACAGAAGAACATAAACATTAATCACTTTGCAGCATGAATAGTTTGCTGTGCTCTGAATTTTAATATACTTGAAGTTTTATCACTTGGGATGTATTAGAAAACAGAGTGTAAGACTGGAGTAAGGAATGGCTGTTAAATCCTGTCGAGGAAATTATGAATGGCTTCCTACAGTTTTTTTTTTCCCTTTGAACCTTTCTTGGCATGTGAATGTAATGAGGCCACATGCACAGCAAGTATTGGAAAACGTGTTAGATACATTGATTCCAGTTACAGTCAAGGGACTCTTTCATGATTATTTTTTCTGTATTTAGTACATAAAAAGGTAACCCAGAAAGTGAGGGAAAACGTAAGTCCAGAGGGGGAAAGGTAACTGAGTATTTAATGAGAGTATTGATTCTGATCCACCTGCCTTCATTTTGGTGTTTTTCCTTTTTGAGCTGTGATTATCAGTACTCCACCCTCTATATTAAATAATCTATAAACCCTCTCTCTCTGTGTAGTCAAATGCCACTGAAGCAGAAACCTGTAAAAGCCTAGCAAATCTTTTAAACTCTTTATTTCCTTTTAAGTAAAAGGAAAGTCTTGGGCTAGTTTTCTACAAGAAGGACCCTTCCAGCTGTAAATACGTTTTTGACTCTGTGACTGTCCATCACATTTTCCATCAGTCCTGTGTCCTAATAAATGCTTCCCAAGGTAATAAAGCAATATTAGCTTTTTGTCATTTTTCTCTTTCACTGTGTGTAAGTGTGTGTGTGTGTGTGTGTGTGTGTGTATGTGTGTGTGTCGTTCAGTTTGGCAAAAAGTTCATTAAATCTAAGCAATACATCTAAAAAGGCATAGAATGTGGTATACTGCGGGGCTAATTAGTCAGTCCAATAAATGAAAGTATTGACTTTACTTTTTCTTGGCTTCAGCCCAGATCCTGCGTCCTCCATAAGTGCTTACGTTCAAGCACAAGGTGAATGATTGATGGACAGAGGTATTATTAAGAGGTTTCCTAGTTTATTTAAGGGGCTGTATTAGATTATATTCAAAGACTGTTTCCACTCAACATTATGAACATGTGGAAGTAGACCCCCGAGCAGGAGCATTCTCTGTCGTACAAAATATTTGCTCTTGTGCATTCAGGAAGTCACTTTCTAGATTTCCCATTGGGGAAGCCAGCTTGCCATATGTGTGATATTTTAATCCAAGTATGAATATAGCTGTGCTTGACAGAAAAACATCCAAGGAAAGGATACAGGATTGTCCTTTTCATTCTCTCCCATTTCTCAGGAAAGGTTTTACTGTTGTATATCAGGTCAGTAGAGTTTCTTAATCAGAGCATCCCTTCACTAGACAAGTATTCTTCCCACAGTATTTGTCTTGATCCCAAGTTCACTTATCCTGGCTGTAATTTTTTTTTAGGGTGAGCCTGTGTGACACAGTGTGAAAGCACAAAACTGGGATACAGAAGTCCTGGGTTTAATCTTTGTTCAGCCACCAACCAGCTGTATGACATGAGCAGGTGTCCTATCCATTCTTTTATTTTATTTTTTTAACATCTTTATTGGAGTATAGTTGCTTTACAATGTTGTGTTAGTTTCTGCTGTATAACAAAGTGAATCAGCTATATATATACATATATCCTCATATCTCTTCCCTCTTGCGTCTCCCTCCCACCCTCCCTATCCCACCCCTCTAGGTGGTCACAAAGCATGGAGCTGATCTCCCTGTGCTATGCAGCTGCTTCCCACTAGCTATCTATTTTACATTTGGTAGTGTATATATGTCAATGTCACTCTCTCACTTCGTCCCAGCTTACCCTTCCCCCTCCCCACGTCCTCAAGTCCATTCTCTATGTCTGTGTCTTTATTCCTGGCTTGCCCCTAGGTTCTTCAGAACGATTTGTTTTTTTAGATTCCATATATATGTGTTGGCATACGGTATTTGTTTTTCTCTTTCTGACTTACTTCCCTCTGTGTAACAGACTCTAAGTCCATCCACCTCACTATAAATTACTCAATTTCTTTCCTTTTTATGACTGAGTAATATTCCATTGTATATATGTGCCACATCTTCTTTATCCATTCATCTGTCGATGGACACTTAGGTTGCTTCCATGTTCTGGCTATTGTAAATAGTGCAGCAATGAACATTGTGGTACATGTCTCTTTTTGAATTATGGTTTTCTCAGGGTATATTCCCAGTAGTGAGATTGCTGGGTCATATGGTAGCTCTATTTGTAGTTTTTTAAGGGACCTCCATATTGTTCTCCATAGTGGCTGTATCAATTTACATTCCCACCAGCAGTGCAAAGGGTTCTCTTTTCTCCACACCCTCTCCAGCATTAATTGTTTGTAGATTTCTTGATGATGGCCATTCTAACCAGTGTGACGTGATACTTCATTGTGGTTTTGATTTGCATTTCTCTAATGATTAGTGATGTTGAGCATCCTTTCATGTGTTTGTTAGAAATCTGTATATCTTCTTTGGAGAAATGTCTATTTAGGTCTTCTGCCCATTTTTGGATTGGGTTGTTTGTTTTTTTGATATTGAGTTGCATGAGCTGCTTGTATGTTTTGGAGATTAATCCTTTGTCCATTATTTCATTTGCAACTATTTTCTCCCATTGTGAGTGTTGTCTTTTCATCTTGTTTATGGTTTCCTCTGCTGTGCAAAAGCTTTTAAGTTTAATTAGGTCACATTTGTTTATTTTTATTTCCATTTCTCTAGGAGGTGGGTCAAAAAGGATCTTGCTGTGATTTATGTCATAGAATATTCTGCCTATATTTTCCTCTAAGAGTTTTATAGTGTCTGGCCTTACATTTAGGTCTTTAATCCATTTTGAGTTTATTTTGGGGTATGGTGTTAGGGAGTGTTCTAATTTCATTCTTTTACATGTAGCTGTCCAGTTTCCCCAGCACCACTTACTGAAGATGCTGTCTTTTCTCCATTGTATATTCTTGCCTCCTTTATCAAAGACAAGGTGACCATATGTGTGTGGGTTTATCTCTGGGCTTTCTATCCTGTTCCATTGATCTATATATCTGTTTTCGTGCCAATACCATACTGTCCTGATTGCTATAGCTCTGTAGTGTAGTCTGAAGTCAGGGAGCCTGATTCCTCCAGCTTTGTTTTTCTTTCTCAAAATTGCTTTGGCTCTTCGGGATCTTTTGTGTTTCCATATAACTTGTAAATTTTTTTGTTCTACTTCTGTGAAAAATGCTGTGGGTAGTTTGATAGGGATTGCATTGAATCTGTAGGTTGCATTGGGTAGTATAGTCATTTTCACAATGTTGATTTTTCCAATCCAAGAACATGGTGTATCTCTCCATCTGTTTGTATTGTCTTTGATTTCTTTCATCAGTATCTTATAGTTTTCTGCATACAGGTGTTTTGTCTCCTTAGGTAGGTTTAGTCCTAGGTATTTTATTCTTTTTGTTGCAATGGTAAATGGGAGTGTTTTCTTAATTTCACTTTCAGATTTTTCATCATTAGTGTATAGGAATGCCAGAGATTTCTGTGCATTAATTTTGTATCCTGCTACTTTACCAAATTCATTGATTAGCTCTAGTAGTTTTCTGGTAGCATCTTTAGGATTCTCTATGCATAGTATCATGTCATCTGCAAACAGTGACAGTTTTACTTCTTTTCTGATTTGGATTCCTTCCACTTCTTTTTCTTCTCTGATTGCTGTGCCTGAAACTTCCAAAACTATGTTGAATAATAGTGGTGTGAGTGGACAACCTTGTCTTGTTCCTGATCTTAGAGGAATTGGTTTTAGTTTTTCACCACTGAGAGCAACGTTGGCTGTGGGTTTGTCATATATGGCCTTTACTATGTTGAGGTAAGTTCCCTCTATGCCTACTCTCTGGAGGGTTTTTGTTATAAATGAGCTAACTTTGGGGTTTTTTTGTTCTTATTTCTCTAATTGCTTTAGGTGTGAGGTTAGGTTGTTTATTTGAGATGTTTCTTGTTTCTTGAGGTAGGATTGTATTGCTATAAACTTCCCTCTTAGAACTGCTTTTCCTGCATCCCATAGGTTTTGGGTCATCGTGTTTTCATTGCCATTTGTTTCTAGGTATTTTTTTATTTCCTCTTTGATTTCTTCAGTGATCTTTTGGTTATTTAGTAGTGTATTGTTTAGCCTCCATGTGTTTGTATTTTTTAGTTTTTTTCTTGTAATTGATATCTATTCTCATAGTGTTGTGGTCAGAAAAGACAATTGATACGATTTCAATTTTCATAAGTTTACTGAGGCTTGATTTGTGACCCAACATACGATCTATCCTGGAGAATGTTCCATGAGCACTTGAGAAGAAAGTGTATTCTGTTGTTTTTGGATGGAATGTCCCATAAATATCAATTAAGTCCATCTGGTCTAACATGTCACTTAAAGCTTGTGTTTCCTTATTTATTTTCATTTTGGATGATCTGTCCATTGGTGAAAGTGGGGTGTTAAAGTCCCCTACTATGATTGTGTT
>NW_020172589.1:2090596-2162453 GCF_003031525.2 Neophocaena asiaeorientalis asiaeorientalis
ATTGATCCCTTGATCATTATATAGTGTCCTTCTTTGTCTCTTGTAATAGTCTTTATTTTAAAGTCTATTTTGTCTGATATGTGTATTGCTACTCCAGCTTTCTTTTGATATCCATTTGTATGGAATGTCTTTTTCCATCCTCTCACTTTCAGTCTGTATGTGTCCCTACGTGTGAAGTGGGTCTCCTGTAGACAGCATATATACATGTCTTGTTTTTGTATCCATTCAGTGAGCCTGTGTCTTTTTGTTGGAGCATTTAATCCATTTACATTTAAGGTAATTATTGATATGTATGTTCCTATTACCATTTTCTTAATTGTTTTGGGTTTGTTATTGTAGGTCTTTTCCTTCTCTTGTGTTTCTTGCCTAGAGAAGTTTCTTTAGCATTTGTTGTAAAGCTGGTTTGGTGGCGCTGAATTCTCTTAGCTTTTGCTTGTCTATAAAGCTTTTAATTTCTCCGTCAAATCTGAATGAGATCCTTGCTGGGTAGAGTAATCTTGGTCGTAGGTTTTTTCCCTTTCATCACTTTAAGTATGTCCTGTCACTCCCTTCTGGCTTGCAGAGTTTCTGCTGAAAGATCAACTGCTAACCTTTGGGGATTCCCCTGTATGTTATTTGTTGTTTTTCCCTTGCTGTTTTTAATATTTTTTCTTTGTATTTAATTTTTGATAGTTTGATTAATATGTGTCTTGGCATGCTTCTCCTTGGACTTATCCTGTATGGGACTCTCTGTGCTTCCTGGACTTGATTAACTATTTGCTTTCCCATGTTAGGGAAGTTTTTGACTACAATTTCTTCAAATATTTTCTCAGTCCCTTTCTTTTTCTCTTCTTCTTCTGGGACCCCTATAATTCGAATGTTGGTGCATTTAATGTTGTCCCCAAGGTCTCTGAGACTGTCCTCAATTTTTTTCATTCTTTTTTCTTTATTCTACTTTATTCTATTCTACTAGAGTAGAATAAAGTTATTTCCTCTATTTTATCTTCCAGGTCACTTATGTGTTCTTCTGCCTCAGTTATTCTACTATTGATTCCTTCTAGAGTATTTTTAATTTCATTTATTATGTTATTCATCATTGTTTCTTTGCTCTGCAGTTCTTCTAGGTCCTTGTTAAACATTTCTTGTAGTTTCTCCATTCTATTTTTGAGATTTTGGATCATCTTTACTGTCATTACTCTGAATTCTTTTTCAGGTTAGACTGCCTATTTCCTCTTCTTTTGTTTGGTCTGGTGGATTTTTACCTTGCTCCTTCATCTGCTGCATAGTTCTCTGTTTTTTCATTTTGTTTAACTTACTGTGTTTGGGGTCACCTTTTCACAGGCTGCAGGTTCGTAGTTCCTGTTATATTTGGTGTCTGCCCCCAGTGGGTGAGGTTGGTTCAGTGGCTCATATAGGGGACTGGTGCCTGTGTTCTGGTGGATGGGGCTGGATCTTGTCCTTCTGGTGGGCAGGGCCACGTCCGGTGGTGTGTTTTGGCGTGTCTGTGAACTTAGTATAACTTTAGGCAGCCTCTCTGCTAACGGATGGGGTTGTGTTCCTGTCTTGCTTGTTGTTTGGCATGGGGCATCCAGCTCTGTAGCTTGCTTGCCATTGGGTGGGGCTGGGTCTTAGTGTTGAGATGGAGATTTCTGGGGGAGCTGTCGCTGCTTGATATTACATGGGGCCAGGAGGTTTCTGGTGGTCTAGTGTCCTGGACTCAGCTCTGCCACCTCAGAGGCTCAGGTCTGACTCCCGGCCAGAGCACCAAGATCCTGCCAGCCACACAGCTCAGAATAAAATGAAGGAAAAAATAAATATGAACAGATACAACCCCAAACCAAATGGTAATAGCAATACTAAACAAAGAAGCATCACACCAAGAAACATACACACACACACACACACTTATAAAAAAAAAAAAAGAAACAAACAGCTAAAAAAGCAAAAGAAAACGAACAGAGAACCTAGGACAGATGGTAAAAGCAAACATAAACAGACAAAATCACACAAAGAAACATACACATACACTCACAAAAAGAGAAAAAATGAAAACAACATTAAAAGAAAATAAAAAATTTAAAAAACAAAATAAAAAATAATAAAAATTTTGGGCTTCCCTGGTGGCGCAGTGGTTGAGAGTCCTCCTGCCAATGCAGGGGATACAGGTTTGTGCCCTGGTCCGGGAAGATCCCACATGCTGCGGAGTGGATAGGTCCATGAGCCATGGCCGCTGAGCCTGCGCGTCCAGAGCCTGTGCTCTGCAACAGGAGAGGTCACAACAGTGAGAGTCCCACATACCGCAAAAATAATAAATAAATAAAATTTTAAAAAATAATTTTTAAAAAAAGGAAGAGAACAACCAAAACAATAAACAAATTCACCAATGATAACAAGCACTAAATCTAAACTAAGATAAATGTAAAACCACAATCCAATCAGATGCAGAAAACAACCCCCAGTCTACATTTGCTTCCAAAGTCCATCGCCTCGATTTTGGGAACATTTATTATCTGATCAGGTATTCTTCAAATGCAGAGATTTTCAAGTTGATTGTGGGGATTTAATCTGCTGTTCCTGAGGCTGCATGGAGAAATTTCCCTTTCTCTTCTTTGTTCACACAGCTCCTGGGGTTCAGCTTTGGTTTTGGCCCCACCTCTGCATGTAGGCTGCCCTCAGGCATCTGTTCCCCTCCCAGACAGGAGCAGGTTAAAGCAGCAGCTGATTAGGGCTCTCTTACTCACTCAGGTTGGGGAGAGGGAGGGGTATGGTAGTCATAATTGACATGTGGGGCAGAGACCAGAGTGACATTGCAGCAGCCTGAGGCACACCGTGTGTTTTCCTGGGGTAATTTGTCCCTGGATCACGGGACCCTGGCAGTGGCGTGCTGCACAGGCTCCCAGGGTGTTGTGGGTAGTGACCTGCGCTTGCACACAGGATTCTTGGTGGTAGCGGTGGCATCGTTAACAGTTCATGCCCGTCTCTGGGGTCCAGGCTGATAGCCATGGCTCGCGCCCGTCTCTGGAGCTCACTTAGGTGGTGCTCTGCCTTCTGTGGGCACATGGAGTGGGAATCCCCTCTCCTCACGCACCCCAAAACAATGGTCCCTTGCCTCTTCGGCAGCTCCAGACTTTTTCCCGGACTCCCTCCTGGCTAGCTGTGGCTCACTAGCCCCCTTCAGGCTGTTTTCATGCAGCCAACCCCAGTCCTCTCCCTGGGATCTGACCTCCGAAGCCCGAGCCCCAGCTCCCAGCCCCCGCCCACCCCGGCGGGTGAGCAGACAAGCCTCTCAGGCTGGTGAGTGCTGGTTGGCACCGATCCTCTGTGCGGGAATCTCTCCGCTTTGCCCTCTGCACCCCTGTTGCTGCGCTCTCCTCCGTGGCTCCGAAGCTCCCCGCACTCTGCCACCCACAGTCTCCACCCGTGAAGGGACTTCCTAGTGTGTGGAAACCTTTCCTCCTTCCCAGCTCCCTCCCAGAGGTGCAGGTCCCGTCTCTATTCTTTTGTCTCTGGTTTTTTCTTTTTCCTTTTGCCCTACCCAGGTGCGTGGGGAGTTTCTTGCCTTTTGGGAAGTCTGAGGTCTTCTGCCAGCATTCAGTAGGTGTTCTGTAGGAATTGTTCCACTTGTAGATTTTTTTTTTTTTTTATTGTTGTACAGGGGCCTCTCACTGTTGTGGCCTCTCCCGTTGTGGAGCACAGGCTCCGGACGCCCAGGCTCAGTGGCCATGGCTCACGGGCCTAGCCGCTCCACGGCATGTGGGATCTTCCCGGACCAGGGCACGAACCTGTGTCCCCTGCATCGGCAGGCGGACTCTCAACCACTGCGCCACCAGGGAAGCCCCTGTAGATGTATTTTTGATGGATTTGTGGGGAGGAAGCTGATCTCCACTTCTTACTTCTCCACCTTGAAGGTCCTCTCCTGTCCATTATTTTATTTTTTTTTTATTTTTATTTATTTTTTTTTTTGCGGTACTTGGGCCTCTCACTGTTGTGGCCTCTCCCGTTGTGGAGCACAGGCTCCGGACGCCCAGGCTCAGTGGCCATGGCTCACGGGCCCAGTCACTCCGCGGCATGTGGGATCTTCCCGGACCGGGGCACGAACCCGTGTCCCCTGCATCGGCAGGTGGACTCTCAACCACTGCGCCACCAGGGAAGCCCTCCTGTCCATTATTGATTTTTGTTTTTTTCAACTATAAAAAGAGAGAAGAAGATGCGCCTGGTTTTTTTTTTTCTCTTTGCTCCTCTCAAAAGAAAAAAAACAAAGTGTTCAGAAGGGTCTTTTCATTCCTTTGCCTTTAGATGTGTAGGCATATTTGCAAACTGATGGAGGAATTCTCTTTTGAAATCCAAAGTCCTTTTATTTGTCTGTGGTACTGATTACAGTTATTTATGAACCTTGCTTATTTCTCCCATTAGCCCACAATCTCCACAAGGGAAGTGCAGTAGGGAGAGAGAGGGAGAAAAGGAAGGAGAAACACAATCTAAGGAGTAAACTAGAATTTAAGAAAGGGTGATGGAATTGCAGATGGCTCAAAAACGCACATAAATTTAACCTTTAAATTTATAATATATAACTGTAAAAAGTAAAACTGCATAAAATTGCCTTGAATGCTTGGAATATAGTGAAGATATGGTGAAAGAACATTGCAGAAGGCATGTGCTATAAACATTTTAAACAATATTACAGGTACAAAAAATTTAATGATATGGAAAGACAGAATATATTTAGTGAAAAGCCTAGATTTTAAAACTCTATGTCTATTGAAAATATGTTCACATATGCATAGGGAAAAAAGACATGAAGGAAATATAAAAATGTAAAAAGTGGGGAATTCCTTGGTGGTCCAGTAGTTAGGGCTCCGAGCTTCCATTGCCAACAGGGGATGGGGGCAGAAGCTCAGGTTTGATCCCTGGTGTGAGAACTAGGATCCCACAAGCTGTGCAGTGTGACAAATAAATAAATAAATAAATAGTAAAAAAAATTTTCTTAAGTTTTTTTAATGTAAAAAGTGTTAAGGTGGTAGAAATATAGGTGAATTTTATTTTTCATTTAAAAATTTTTGTTGATAAGGTTTCCTAGGTTTTTGCCAATAAACATATATTACTTGGTTAATAAGACAAGAAGCAAACCAAAAAGAACTTCTTTGTTTTTGTTTTGTGTTCTTTGGTTGTATATTGCTCTTTTTTTTCCTAGTTTCCTAATATGAAAGCTCAGGTTATTTATTCAAGACCTTTCCCTTTTTTCAATTGAAGTATGGTTGATTTACAATATTGTGTTAGTTTCAGGTGTACAGCAAAGTGATTCAGATATAGGTAACTAAAAATATATATATTAGATTGTTTTCCATTATAGGTTATTACAAGATATTGGATATAGTTCTGTGCTATACAATAAATCCTTGTTGCTTATTTATTTTATGTTTAGTAGTTTGTATCTGTTAATATGATACTCCTGGTTTATCCCTCCTCCCTCTCTTTTCCTTTTGGTAACCAAAAGTTTGTTTTCTATGTGTGTGAGTCTGTTTCTGTTTTGTATATAAATTCATTTGTGTTTTTTTTTATTCCACATATAAGTGATATCTTATATTTGTCTTTCTCTGTCTGACTTCCTTCACTAAGTATAATATTCTCTTGGTCCATCTGTGATGCTGCAAATGGCAATATTTCATTCTTTTTTATGGTTGAGTAATATTCTATTGTTTGCGTGTGTGTGTGTGTGTGTGTGTGTGTGTGTGTTGTGTGTATACATATGCCACATCTTCTTAAGCAACCCATCTATCAATGGGCACTTGGGTTGTTTCCATGTCTTGGCTCTTGTAAATAGTGCTGCTATGAACATTGGGGTGCATGTATCTTTTTGAACTAGAATTCATCTTTTCCAGATATATATCCAGGAGTGGGATTGTTGGATCATATGTCAACTCTATTTTTAGTTTTTTAAGTAACCTCCATACTGTTTTCCATAGTGCTGCACCAATTTACATTCCCACCAACAGTGTAAGAGGGTTCCCTTTTCTCCACACCCTCTCCAGCATTTGTTATTTGTAGGCCTTTTGATGATAGCCATTCTGAATGGTGTGAGGTAATAATTTTTTTTATAACTTTAATAATTAGTTTTAATATTAACATAATAGTTATTTCATTTTTAAAAAGATTTATTTATTATTTATTTATTCTATTAATTTTGGCTGTGCTGGGTCTTAGATACATGCAAGATCTTTGTTGAGGCACATGGGATCTTACGATGTGGCATGCAGGCTCTTCGTTGTGGTGCACGGGCTTCTCTCTAGTGGCATGTGGGTTTTTTTTCTCTTCTCTGGTTGTGGTGCGGAGGCTCTAGGATGCATGGGCTCTGTAGTTGTGACTCATGGGTTCCTGAGCACGTGGGCTCCAGCACGTGTGGGCTCTGTAGCTTGTGGCATGCAGGCTCTCTAGTTGAGGCGCGCAAGCTCAGCAGTTGTGTTGTGCAGGCTTAGTTGCCCCGAGGCATGTGGGATCTTAGTTCCTTGACCAGGGATCGAACCTGCATCCCCTGCGTTGTAAGGCAGATTCTTTACCACTGGACCACCAGGGAAGTCCTGGTAATAATTCATTGTGGTTTTGTTTTGCATTTCTCTAATAATTAGCGATGTTATCTTTTCATGAGCCTGTTGGCCATCTGTGTTTTCTTTGGGGAAATGTCTGTTTAAGTCTTCTGCTCATTTTTCGATTGGGTTGTTTGTTTTTTTAATATTGAGTTGTATGAGCTGTTTGTATATTTTGGATATTAACCCCTTGTCAGTTGCATCATTTGTAAATATTTTCTCCCAATCCACAGGTTGTCTTTTCATTTTGTTTATGGTTTCCTTTGCTGTGCAAAGGATTTTAATTTTGATTAGGTCCCATTTGTTTATTTTTGCATTTATTTCTTTTGCCTTGGGAGACTGCTCTAAGGAAATATTGCTACAATTTATGTCAGAGAATATTTTGCCTGTGTTCTCTTCTAGGAGTTTTAGGGTGCCATGTCTTTTAAACCATTCTGAGTTTGTTTTTGTATATGGTGTGAGAGTGTATTCTAATTTCATTGATTTACATATAGCTTTCCAGCTTTCCCAGCACCACTTGCTGAAGAGACTGTCTTTTCTCCACTGTATATTCATATATTAATTGACCATAGGTGTATGGGTTTAATTCTGGGCTCTCTATTCTGTTCCATTGATCTATATGTCTGTTTTTGTGCCAATCCCACACTGTTTTGATTACTGTAGCTTTATAGTATAGTCTGAAGTCTGCAAGGGTTATGCCTCTAGCTTTGTTCCTCCAAAAAAGACTTTTTATGTTGCCTCTAGCTGAATATTTTAGAAAGTTTCTGATGGATATTAGGGAAGGAAAAGCAGGCCTTATATTATTTTACCATTAAGATAAATTGTTTCATTGTTCTCTTATTTGTTTTTTTAAAAAATATGAATTAAAATAATTATCAATCATAAGTATATGTAGGAAATGAAAGCCCTAGAATTTAGACAAGCCAAATGAAGACCAGCAATGCTCTCCTGCCAGTTTTAAGCTGTTATGATATTAAAGAAAAAGCCATAAGATCAGGTCAAGCAAACCAGAGTGATTACATTATCATTGTCAGTAGAAAAAAGTGAGCCTTCTTGATGTTCTGTCTACTAATAGTTTTGCAAATTAGTATTGGGGTCATTTCTTTTTTGGAATATATGACCAATTGGTTTTTATCCACGGATATTTTTCTTAATTTACAAAATGATAAATCATTATTGTTATCTATTACTATTTATTCAGCACATACTCATACTGTAATCCTTCTTAGTCATTCTAATTATATTTTGTTGTATCTATTATGAGCATGAATTGTCTTCTCCATAGACTATAGGTCAGTTGAAGAGTTTCATTTGTCACTTTTGCTTAATTTTATTCAGTGTCCCTACCATTTTTTTGTGTCTGCTCCAGCATCCCTTACCTCACCCACCCCCTTTCAACATCCTCTTTCCACAGTTTGCTTCTGTTACTTATCCCAGACAGCCAGTATGTAAGACCCAACAATTTGACGAATGTTTCACTGGCGGAGTAGTGCTGTGCGCTCAGTTCTCCCTTTGTCTGAATTCCTGTCATGCTTGTGGTCACTGCCACACTGTTTAGTGCATAATTGTTCTCCTTGTTTCAAACGTTCTCATTTTGTCTCCATGTCTATATTGAAAGGCTCTTGAAGAATTTACAGTCCTCCATTTTCCAGAAGTGGAAGGAAGCCTCTGTTTTATGAGTGCATCCAGTATGCCATGTACTATGCTGGCTGTTTTGCTTATCTCATTTAAGCCTGTTAATTCTTCGTTAAACTGGTATTAATATCCTCATAAGTCATGGAAGAAGACTAAACTCAGAGAGGTTGCATACTTGCTTGAGGCCACACAGCTGGTTAGTGTCCCAGCTGTCTGACTCTGGGTCTCTAAATGTTTTCCATTCCACCATATTGTCTGACTGGTTGATAATATGTCACTTTCACATTGTAGCTCATTTACCATTTTATTTAATTTTCTACTTTTGTATACTCTTGCTTTGTGTGTGACATAATTGAGGTAAAATGTCATGATAGAAACATTAAATATAATCAATTCTTGCTTTTAAATGGCCTTCCCTGTTCATGTCAAGTTTTCTTCCTCTCTTGGAAGAAAACTCACCAAAACTACATTAAACCCCAAAGTGCCTAATTCATTAAAGTACTCCTCTATTCCATGAACAGTTTAAAGACATGAATACATGGATTGGCTCTCTCTTTTCCCTGCATGAAAGAAGCTACCTTCTCTTTATTTCAATCTGAGATTCCTCTCCCCCTCTAAATTATTCTCCCAATAGTGGAGGCAGCACACTTGAGACAAAAGGCAATGAAGTGGAAGCATTGTTCTGAGCTTAATTCCCTGTAGTGCCTCTAGGATATGCAAAAGCCTGTAGTAACCTGACCTCTGCAGGAGACAGCAGAAGTGAATATTTACAGAGAGAATCCTGAGTAGGAAAAGCCTCCCTTTCAACTGTGTTAACTTACAGAAAGCTAGAGAAGACAGTCTCATAGCCTCCCCCAAATTAACCAGCATATGCCCACTCTTCTGTCCCACCATGTTTCTCTTTGTCAGAAAGTGCCTGGGTTTTATCTTCTTCATGCGGTGTGTAGAACTAGGAGGAGGAATTTAAGAACAGGCGACAAAGATACTAAAGGAAACTCTCTGAATGAGTCAATCCAGGCTCTTCTAACTCTTCCTTCCTCATGAAGTTCTCTCCAGAATTCAGGTGGGACTGAAAATGTTGTCGTCTGGGGCCACTCACCGCATATTGTAGACAGTCAAGAGACAATGGCCTGAGCTGAGATTTAGTTGAGGGTTGGAGAATATTACACATGTATATTGTTCTTTAAAATGGTGGCATTTTCATTCTCATAGTCTACTGGTAGAAGTTCAAAGGAAAACACGTTTCCAGAAAACAACTTGGCAATTCATACCAAAAGCCTTAACATGACATACTCTTTGACCTAGCAATTATGCTGTTAGGATTATATCCTAGGGAGATGATTGGATAAAAATCACTTAATCATTTATCATCAGTATGATTTATACTACCAAAAAATTGGAAACAACCTGTTATAGCCTGGATTGTGTTCTCCCCCAAAATTTATACATTGAAGCCCCAAGCCCCAATATGACTGTATTTGGAGATAGGGCCTTTAAAGAGGTAATTAAGATTAAATGAAGTCATAAGGGAAGGAGCTTAATCCAGTATGACTGGTGTCCTTGTAAGAAGAAGAAGGTTACTCCAGGAATGTGCAGACACAGAGAAAAGGCCATGTAAGGACACGAGGGGAAGGCAGTTATCTATCTGCAAGCCAGAAGAAAGGCCTCATCAGAAACCAACTTTGCTGGCGCCTTGATCTTGGGCTGCCAGCCTTCAGAACTTTGAGAAAATAAAGTTGTGTTATTTAAGCCACCCAGCCTCTGGTGTTTTGTTATGGTACCCCTAGTAAACTAATACACAACCTAATCATCCAATAGAAGATTACGTGAATTAGAGTACAATCCAACAATGGAATATAATGCAATCATAAAAATAATGATTTATACCTACTTATTGATATAGACAGTGCTCCCAATATGGTTTTAGTTAGAAAAGGAGGTGACTGAAAAACACGCATAGTATGATCCCATTTATATAAAAATGTGTTTGTATGTGTGTGCATGCGTGTGTGTGTGTACAATGTCTGGAATTATATGCAACAAACCCTCACATCCTTTCCAGATACGGTTTTATTCCCTCTCACCCTCCTCACCTTCCCTTTTTTCTTCTTTTGCTTGTCTGTAAAGCCTGTTTTCCAATGAGCATGAATTATTTTTAGAAATATAAATTCCTATATGTATTTCTCTATATATAATTTAGACATATATATTTTTATCCCATATTTTTAAAATGGCTTTTATATGGAATAAAATGTGTCAAGATTGTTAAATTCTTGAGCTCAGCAACTATTACTATCTTATAAACCAATGCATATATCATTAAATATTTAATTATCTTCTTCATCATTTAATTTAATCTGTTTTATTCCCTTAATCAAAAACTTCCCTTTCTATACCCCTCGTCATATTTATTCAGCATTTTTTTTTTTATTCAGCATTTTTGAGTGATGAAACATGTAAACTTTTTACTTTTTCTGTTTCTAAAACTTATATAGCGTTAAGTGCTGAGAACATACACTTGTAGAGAGAAAGATCCAGATTTGAATGCTGGTCCAGCCACTTAAACAGCATAATCTTGAGAAAGTTATTTAACCTTTCAAAGTCTCACTTTTCTTAGCTGTTAAGTGTATAATAATATACTTTTCTTAAAAGTTTGTTGTTGAGATGCAATGAGATAACACATCCAAAGCACAACAGAGAGGTTCAGGGCAAGGATTCTGGCATCAGAATGCTGAGGTTTGCATCTCAGCTCCCTGACTTTTTAGCTGTGGGATGCTGGACAAGTTAATAACCTCCCTGTACCTCAGACTCCTCATATCGGAATAATGATGCTACGTACATAATTGAGATTGTTTTGAATATCAGATGTGTTGATATTTATTAAATTCTTATAATAGTATGGCACATAGTAAGACTATATGGGCATTTATTAACTCTATGAAGAATTAATATAGGGGTAGTATATAGTATTTACCATCAAAATCATCATCACATTGTCAAAATATAATAGTCCAGGTGTTTTAATATATCAAAACAACTGTATATTTGTCAGCTCTTTTCTTGCTGTGTAACTTGTGAGAACACCTTGATTTAGGAGCCTTTTTGAGAATTTGTTACTTTAAAAATTTCTGTTTATTATACAAACAGATATTAAAGGACACAAGGAGGAAGAAGATTCCCCTTAGTATCCTCACTTAACTCTTCAAACACTCCTCTTTCCTTCCAGCCTGGCTAATATGTATACGAGGTAGTAGTTCTAATTAGAGTGTATATTTTTGTGTGTGGGCCTCATACTTTTCTCAGTAGAAGAGACTCCCTGTACCTGTCAAGGCCAGAGAGGAGCCTGTGAGTTCTGGATCCTATCCCCTCTCATCTTCTCAAGGTCTTTTCTCCTGAATCATCCATTTCTTCCTCTAAATTGAATTTCTCGCATTAGCATGTAGTATGCTCTTGTATCTCAAATCTTAAAAAATTCCTCTTTTGACCTCAACATCCCCTTTAATCGTTATCCCATTTATAGTCTGCCCTTCACAGCAACACCTGTTGAAAAATCTGTTTCTTGTGCTGTCTGCACCTATCACCAACACTTTCTCCTGCTCTAGATGGGCTTCCATTCCCATCACTCCTCTGAGACTGCATTTTTCAAGTCCCCAACAACCGCTGTGATGGGAAATTCCAGTCATTTAGTCCTTTCCTTATCTTGACCTTTTCTTATCTTGACCTCAAAGAAGACTGTTGACCAGTCCCTTCTTGCTTTTTTTCCCTTCATGGATTCTATTACTACACACTCACTGACATTTTCTTCTCTTTCACTGGCTCCCCCTTCTCCATTCTTCTGGCTGGTCCCATTTCTACTTTCCGCCTCTAAGTATTTGAGTTCAGCAAGGCTCAGTCCCAGACCTTCTCCAGCTCTCTAGCTATACTTTCCCCAGGTAATCTCACGCATTCTCATCCATGGGATGGCAACACCCATGTGCAGTCCTGCCTTCTCAGAAGTCCAGACACATATTCAATCACCTCTTCAACATCTCTGATAATATATTTACTAGTCTCTCAAACTTAACTG
Organism: Neophocaena asiaeorientalis asiaeorientalis; assembly: GCF_003031525.2. NCBI lineage: Eukaryota > Metazoa > Chordata > Mammalia > Artiodactyla > Phocoenidae > Neophocaena > Neophocaena asiaeorientalis. The sequence goes on from NW_020172589.1 coordinate 2,102,858, forward strand.
GGACAAAGCAGAACTCTTGACTTATGTACACGTCACCCTGAGCACAAACTGTTCCTTCACCAGTCTTCATCTTGGTAAATGACCTTGATATCCTCTAAATCTTTAAAGCCAATCTGTGGAGCTGCCCTTGATTTCTTTCTTTCCCTGATACCCCAAATCCAATCTATGCACAATCCTGTTACTTTTACCTCAGAACATCCCCTAAGCTGGTCTAACTTTTTCACCTCTCTTTCCACTGTCCTAGTCAAAGCCGCCATCTTCCACAGCTGGAAACACCTCAACAACTCACTAGGGGGATTGCCTGCTTCTCTCCCCTCTTACAGTAAATTCTCCTTACAGAAAACAGAGCAATCCTTTTAAACATAAATCAGATCACAAATCTCATTGCGAAATCATTTAATAAGTACAGCCTCCTTATCAAAGTTTACACGGTCCTGAAAATTGACCTTGCACACCTCTCTAATGTCAAATTATACTAACTACTCTCTTCCTCATGTGCTTCCCTTCCTTTACCTCAGACACGCTTTTCTTGGAATGCAATTCTCTCTTACTTTAAGAAGTTGCCTTCTTCTTATCGTTCAAATCCCAGCTTAATGTCTTCTTTTCAGAGAGGCCCTCTCAGATCATCCAATCTAGAGAAGCCGACAGACACTCCTGTCACCTCACTCCATCTTTTTTTTTTTTTTTTTTTTAACGGTATGCGGGCCTCTCACTGTTGTGGCCCCTCCCGTTGCGGAGCACAGGCTCGGGACGCGCAGGCTCAGCGGCCATGGCTCACGGGCCCAGCCGTTCCGCGGCATGTGGGATCCTCCCGGACCGGGGCACGAACCCGCGTCCCCTGCATCGGCAGGTGGACTCTCAACCACTGCACCACCAGGGAAGCCCTCACTCCATCTTAATGATATGTATAACACTTGTCTCTGATATTTTGTTTAAGGATGTGTTTGCGTTTTCTCTACCACCAGCACTCTATCTGTTCATTTCCATATCCCTGAAGCCTAAAACAATGCCTGAAGAGTAGGCACGCAAGTATGTGTTGAATCAATGCTCTAGACCAGAGATCACATAAGCATTTCCCCATGTGACTGCATCGTCCACAGAACTATCCTTAAAAAATAATAATTAGGGGCTTCCCTGGTGGTGCTATGGTTGAGAGTCCGCCTACCGATGCGGGGGACACAGGTTCGTGCCCGGGTCCGGGAAGATCCCACATGCTGCGGAGCACCTAGGCCCGTGAGCCATGGCCGCTGAGCCTGTGCGTCCGGAGCCTGTGCCCCGCAACGGGAGGGGCCACAGCAGTGAGAGGCCCGCGTACTGCCAAAAAAAAAAAATAATAATAATAATTAATCGGGCTTCCCTGGTGGCACAGTGGTTAAGAATCTGTCTGCCAATGCAGGGGACACAGGTTCGAGCCCTGGTCCAGGAAGATCCCACATGCTGTGGAGCAGCTAAGACCATGCGCCACAACTGCTGAGCCTGTGCTCTGCAACAAGAGAAGCCACCGTGATGAGAAGCCAGCACACCGCAACAAAGAGTAGCCCCCACTTGCCGCAACTAGAGAAAGCCAGTGCGCAGCAACGAAGAATCACTGCAGCCAAAAATAAATAAATAAATTAATTAGAATAATAACTAATGTAATTGATATACCATCTCATATTTTTTGGACGTTCAGGTCATTTCCTTTTCTCTTCTTTTCTCCTCTATTGATTCCTTGCCTCTCTCCTTGCCTTTTTAAAAAAATATCCACCTGTGGACTTCCCTGGTGGCATACTGGTTAAGAATCAGCCTGCCAATGCAGGGGACACGGGTTCGATCCCTGGTCTGGGAAGATCCCACATGCCGCGGAGCAACTAAGCCCGTGCGCCACAACTACTGAGCCTGCGCTTTAGAGCCTGCATGCCACAACTACTGAAGCCTGCGTGCCTAGAGCCTGTGCTCCACAACAAGAGAAGCCACTGTGATGAGAAGCCCACGCACCACAACGAAGAGAAGCCCCCACTCACCACAACTAGAGAAAGCCCTTGTGCAGCAATGAAGACCCAACACAGCCAAAAATAAATAAAATAAATAAATAAATAAATTTCCCCCTGTACCTTCCTTCCTCTATTTTCTTTTGTTTTCCATTATTAGATAATGCTGATATGAACATCTTTAGGCATGCACTTTTATTCTTCCTGTCAATTATTTTCTGGGAATAATTTGCCTAGGGATGGAAATCAGATCAAAGAGTAAGACACACCCTGTAACCATGAAAATCTGTTACCTCTCTCCCCAAGCCTTGAGTCCTCTATCACCAAAAATGAGAGACGGCACAATGGTATGAGGAGATACAGAGGTTTCTAAGAGTAATAGAGTGAACAGTGAATGCTTTCCAATAAGTAGTAAGAGAATTAGTCAGTATGTGAAAGGCCTTAATGATGCCCCTGAACTACACATAGCTTCATAAATTGCACTCTTGGGACCTTTGTTTCCCTTTTTGTTTGTTTGTTTAATTTTTGCATACATATATAGTATCTTTCTGTGTGTTCTACTGGGATTTTCATTGTATAAAACTCTAAAGCCATTATATTTGATTCTGTTGAACTTTTTCTTTGTGAAATACAGTTTCTATTTTTTCAAACTTTAGAAAGTTATTGCTTTGAAGAGCTGATAGTCCATTTTTAGCTTTTTCTATGATTTGAAAGTCATAGTTCACTTATGAAGCAACCTGAAGTTTATTTTGATATATGGTATAAACTGCAGGTTGTCTAAGTTTTTAAAATATATTTTTCTTTGCTCTATTTAATATTATATACATATACCTTCAAAGAAGTTACTTTTACCTTTCCTAAAATTAGCTGTCATTTGTATTTTAGCAATTAATCATTAAATCCTTCTGTTACCAACAGAAATTTACATTATTTGTTACAATGCCATATACATTGCTATAACTGTTTAGGTAAAGTTGTAAACTTAGGAAAAAGTGTACATTTTGATTACCTCATACTTCTGTGTTCTCATTATTGTCTTCACCCTTTAATTGGAGGAATCAACCTTTAGGGACCCATATTATTTTCTGAATCTTTACTAAACTGTTCATTACTGCATCTATCTTATCTAAGATAAGTTGATGAATAGCCTTTTACTAGATAAATTTGTCCTTTAAAAGTTAAATAACGTATGTTATTTTAAAAAGTTAAATAGCTTATGTATTAGTTTAAAAAATTTATGGCTTGTACTTTGAGACGAAAAGCAAGTTAATCATCATTAATACTTGATACATTCCAGAAAAGAAAAAAGAAGAAGCTGATCTTGTGGATTGATGTGTATGTATAAAATTTTGTATTGATTGATATACATAAATACATCAAATTTTCCATCGTATGTCTTTATCAAAAATCTTCAGAATGCTCTAAAAATGGTATAGACTGATATTAAGCCTCACAAGTAAGTGCATTATCATCCCAGAATTAAAAAAAAAATGCTACCAGCATAAAGTAATATGTATTGATTTTTTACCGCCTGCCTGGCACTGTGCCAAATGCCCACATTGCCTCATCTCATTTCATTATGATAATCGCCCTGAGTGGCAGATATTACAGATATTATTGTTATCTCCCATTTCACAGAAAAGGAAACCAGGATCCAGAGATTACATAACTAGGCTCAAGTTAAGTGGCAGAAACTGGATTCACGCTCAGGCCCATCTGACTCCAGAGCCCCTTTGATACTATGCCTGACTTGCTTTCAGTAGCTCTCTTGTCTTGTGAAAGCTATAGCATTTTTTTTTTTTTTTTTTTGCAGTACGCGGGCCTCTCACTGCTGTGGCCTCTCCCGTTGCGGAGCACAGGCTCCGGACACGCAGGCGCAGTGGCCAGGGCTCACGGGCCCAGTCGCTCCGCGGCATGTGGGATCTTCCCGGATCGGGGCACGAACCCGTGTCCGCTGCATCGGCAGGTGGACTCTCAACCACTGCGCCACCAGGGAAGCCCAAAGCTATAGCTTTTCAAAGGTCTTCTCTAGACTTCCACAAAAATGTCAGGACCAAGTTTAACTCTGTGGGTTGAGGGAGTAAAAACAAGCCTCCCTAATGCCCCATCACAGTCTCCGCTCTGCTACCAAAGGCAAAAACTCAGGCAATGACTTCATTTATGAAGAGTTCTCAGCTAGAGAAGAGAGATCAATGGTTAATTTGTATTCTTTGTGCCAGTGGCTAATTCTGTCTCTTGTCCCTTGAGTTCTTCGTTTTTGGTAGTAATGTTATATGTGAATGGAATGAGTCCTACCTGGTATAATCACTACACAGAGCATACAAGCTGACCTTGACCCAGCACTTCACCAGCCCTTTCCTTCATGCCTCCGTGCTGATACATTAATTAGCTTATTTCATGACCAGCAGTTTTAAATCACAGGGTTTCTCTTTTTTTCCTCTACGAATACTAGTTTCCTTTAATCAGCATAATTTATGTGAAAGGGAAGAAACTAAGTATTTATTAAGTGCCTACTGTAAATATGACAGCATCTAGCATAGTTTCCTAAACACAGGAAGCACTAGTAATTGTTCATTTTTCTTATCTTCCTTCTTTTATCTCCTACCCTCTGCACGTTTAGTGTTTTGTTCCCTGTTACTCACCTGTGTTAACAGATGGCAAACTCTAGAAACAGCAGCTACCACCTGGGAGGGGTAGAGCGCTGGCTGTTTATAGAGACAAGGACAATCAGAGGAGAAATGTGTGCAGCCGTGAACTTCTTTGGTGACTTTAGGTGACAGAGGGTGCCTGTCCGCCCTCCTTTTCTCCTCTTAGCCTCTCTTCTCCCCTTACCTGTCCCCAGTCTCCATTGACTGGGGAAGAGTTCCCACAGACGACTGTCTTAAAGAGATTTATTAGGTCTTGTTTGTAAAGCTTTTTCAATTATTCAAACAAAGGGAAATGTAGTACAGCACGTCACACAGAACAAGATTTTGTTTAATGTTTTATAAGCATGAGAACTTTTCATGAGCAAAGCCTTTCTGAATAGCTCAGAGGTGAAGTATGTAGTAATTCCAAGGCTAAATGGTTAGACTCTTCTAATCTCTGCACGTACCAGGGTAAGGAGGGAGGGCAAGAGCCTCCCTGTTGGATTCTATTGACCTTGACTGACAAATTATTTCTGCTGTAAAGACAACAGGAATGCAGATTGTCTTCAGTAGAATGCTTCGTTCTGATGCTTTGGTCACTAGATAAAAATATAAGGTGCTTTGAAAAGGAATTCTTTCAAAGCATTGTACTTTCATTTAATCTACTACAGTTGGAACATTAGTAATCACAGTGACTATTCCTTCTTAAAAAACATTTAAATGTTTATGTTGGGCCTTTCTCTTTGTACTGATATACTTATCTGTTTATGATACTTTTATATAAATGTTTTTAAGTAAGCTGTGTTTCTTTTTGTTAAAGCAATATAGGATATACACACCTATGTAGATTAAAGTAAATTATCTCAACTATCACTATGGGTCCCCAACTGGAATATGTTTAGCTCATTGATACCCTAGTATTAGTGAATGCTCAGACCTCTAGCCATTAAATACTTATAGATGGAATAGCTGTAAAAAAAAAGAAAAGTTACTGTACCTTGGTTAATTTTAAACAATTAACTAAAACAAATTACAGAGGCTCTGAAAAGAATTGTGCTTAATATCTGGTTAAACCTTATTGTTAACATCCTTGTAAAACTATTGTTGGTGTTGCTATTGTCTTAGGTCTATTTCCTCTCATTCCCACACTTTGCCTGGTGTAGATGATCTCCCCTTTTTTGTGGCTCCTAAATCTATGTTTTCAAGACAAGTTTCCATATTACCAGTTATTTGTTGGACTTAGCAAGTTGAACATCCATAGACCTTTCCCTCATGTTCCACATTTCACATCAACACCTACTCAGTTATTCAAGCCAGAATTCCTAGCATCACCAGTGATACCTCTCCTTTATCTCTCCCATAAATCCATTCTGAAATCATGTCGATTTTTCCCTCCACAACATCTTTATACATCCTTGTCTTCTTTTTTGTCCTCACTGCCAGTCTCTGAGTTTAGACCATCATCTTCTTTTGTCTGCATTACTTCAGTAACCTTTAAGCAGGTTTTCTAGCATTTGGTTTCTCCAAAGCTGCTTCAGAAATCCTGGATTTATCTAATGAGCTCATTCTTGATCATGTTACTCTGATTTTTACAATCATCCCAAGAGTCCTTGCTGCCTATGGAGTAAAGCTCCAACTCTGCAGTCTTAAAATCTGGACCCAGTTTACAAGTCTTATATCGAAATATTCACAGCTGCTCCCTACCTGTACCCCCATTGCAACACACATCAATGCAAGTTACCATCTACCCATAATGGACTAATCTCTAATCCTTAAACCAAAATCTTTTATATACATGCTTCTTACCCTACCTGGTGATAGAGTATAGTGTTTAATAGCCCAAGCTTTGAAGTCACACAGACCTGGAATAAAATACAAGTTTTGCTAATGACTAGCTATAAAGCCTGGCTAAATTACTAAACCTTCTGGACCTCTGTTTCTTAATCTGAAAAATGGGCATTTAAAACAAGTTAACTCATTGGGTTGTTATGAAGAATGGAGTATAAGTGCTCAGTATAGTACCTTATTTATAGTAAATTTCTGATAGATAATAGCTTGTATTACCCAGAATGCACCTCTTCTTACACCTGAATTCTGAAACACCAGCCATCCTTAAATTTAGAGCTGAGTAGTAACTGTTCCTATATAGCATTCCTTGACCTAGACTTCTTCCAGGTCTGCTCACATGAAGTCATTGTTAATCATCCTTTTATCTAAGTTCCCAGAGCATTTTGTAATCCTTCTATTATAGCGTAGGTCTCAATCTTTTATTATTTATGGATCTGTTTCCCCCACTGGCACATGAGTGCAGGGCAATGTCTTGTTCATTTTGTGTCCTGGGACCTAGCACAGATCCTGGCATATAATAGACATTCAGTAGTTATTCACCAAATTCAATTCATTAGATAATTTAAACATCCTACTTCCCTCCTCGTTACACCATTTAGTGGTTGTTTTGCTTAAAATTGAAAAGATAAGCCAGTGATAGCATTTTCTAAGCTCCCATTTTAAGAAATTAATTTAAGCTGGCACCATCAATATAATATCCAGTCTCTAAAAAGCAGACTTAATAATAAGAAATGAATCTTTTTTCTATTTTTTTTTTAAAAGGAAGCATTCAATGTCTTTAGTTCTAAAATTGCAGGGCTTGTTGGCACAGTGAGGTCAGTGTGTTGCATCATCGCACTAGAAGAACTGTACAAATTTATTAGCCACTCAGTATGATTGGGGGTTTCACTCTAGGCATCAGGCAGATGTTCAAACATCAGAGAATGGCTACAGAGTGCTAGACACAAAAAGCAAGTGCCTAGTGAAACCTTAGCTGTTATAAGGAACATCTTTAACAAAAAGTACATTTAACTGAGCCCACAGGGACAGTATGTTATACCAGATTCACCAACAACTTTTACTAAGGAGTAGACTAGCTTTTCTCCCCACTAGAAAGGAGGTTAATACACAGAGAAAAATATGAGAGATGCCTGCCAGGATTGGTTTCTCTACTGCTTGCTCTAGGACAATGTTCTTTTTTTTTTTTTTTGAGAGTTTTCATTTTATAAAAAACTGGATTTTCAACTTCTGTTGAAAAAGCAGACCTGGTAATATTGGGTAGCTGCTTTTCCACAGAGCAAGCTTCAGTGGCAGCCAAGAAGCAATTGCCCACTTAAAGAAGGCTGTCATCTCACAGTACATCCAACTACTGCATCCCATTGTCGATACTTGCCTCCCCTTCACTCATTTCTATCTCCTGACTCAGCTCTGTAGGGCAGGGAGTTGTGCTTTTGATCCCTTGCTCTAAGCCTCAGTTTCCAAATCTGTAGAATTTGTATAGCATCGACTAGCTTGCGGGATTTTTGTAAGGACTAAATAATGTAATTTGTGTGCAGCGCCACACTGAGTTCCTGATGTCATAGTAAGTTTTCTATGAATGGTGACTATTTCTTCAGTTTGCTTTCAAAACCGTTATTTATGGAGCTTCTTCTATGTGCCAGGTGGTAGGCTGGCCATGGAGATATGATGGTGTGCAACGCAGGCATGACCCCTGCCTTCAGAATGTTTACGGTTTAGCGTCCAAGGAAATGTCAGCTATCATTCTACTGGCCATGTGGGTTTTGTTTGTGTTATGCAACACGGGGGGAAAAAGTCATTGGGTTGCTTTGGGAATAACTGCACTGGACTGAAGGGGGAAAAAGGCAACAGAGAGGCTTTATAAAAATGCATTTCGAACTGAACATTTTCCAACAGCTCTTCATTCTTACTGTTTCCACGAAGCTGCTCCTTCTCAGGAGCTTCCTATCTCAGTACAGGACCTTGTTAATCTACTCAGATGCTCAAGGCAAAACTCTATAGAAATGTTTTGATTCCTCTCTATCCATTCCTCTCTCCCCCACCATATTTAGTTCTTCAGGAAATTTTACCAGCTCTTCTTGCAAAGCATGCCCTAGATCTGTGCATCTCTTGGCATATGTACTGCTATCAAACACACTGGTCCAAGCCACCATCACCTCTCCATTGGATGACTGCACAGCCTCCTGACTATTCCCCATGCTTCCCCTCCAGCAAACTTTTTCTATAAAGGGCCAGTTAGTCAATATTTTAGGTCTTGTGGGCCATATAGTCTCTGTCTCAAGTGCCCAGTTTTGGCCTGGTAGCACAAAAGCAGCCATAGACAACAATTAAATGACTGGGCTTGGCTGTGCCCCAGTCAAACTTTATTTACAAAACAGGCTGCAGCCTGGATTTGGCCTGCAGACCGTTGTTTGTAGTTAGACTCGCTTAGCTTAAACCCCTGCGTGGTTTGTCAGAGCACTAAGAATCCCCAGCTCTCCTGATCATGTTCTACGTGGCCCTCTTGATCTAGTCCCCTTTTGTGCCCCAGCCACGCCATCCTTCCTTCTGACTTTTAAGCACACCGAGGTGATTCCTGCCACAGGGCCTTTACACTAATTGCCCGGACTTCTCCTCCCCTGTGTTAGCACGGCCATGACCACAGTTCAGACTCTATCCAAAGTATAATTTAAAGTTATCCATTGCTATCTTTTATGATCTTTTCAGTACTTCCTATCATCAGAAGATATTGTATATGTTAATGTGGTTAACTGCATATTGTGGTCTGTATTTACATCCTAGTTTGAAGCTGGAGGCAAAGACCAAGGCTGTTGTTTCTCTGCTCTATCCCCAGAGCCTTGCTCAGTACCAGTCACACAGCAGGCCTCAAAAAATATTTTTGGAAGAAAATTAAGAAAATAAATACTCTCAATCAATGGAAACCATAGTACCACTAAGCCTGCAGAACCTTATCAGTCAGTGCTGGCCATGGTTTTATTCTGCCTCTTGACCCACAATTGCCAAGCATGGCTGGCTGAAAGAGATGGAATTGTACCATCCCTTTCAACTGGAAAGAATTTAAATTTCAGAAGGACAAAGAGTAAAATCCATGTAACAAAGGGCCCGTATCATTGCTAAGTTTATACTGATGCCTGCTGTGTGGCTGGTCTTTGTCTTCCCATGGCCCTTTGCCGGTGCTTGAGGTCTGGAGGGAGGTACTTAGAGATTCCTAATAAAGAGATACTTTATAACACAAGTGCTATGTGTGGGGTGTTAATATTTTTTTCTTTTTGTCTGAAGTATGAAAGTCAGGAGATCCAAACTACATTTCCCAAATGGACTCCTTGACTTGAAAGAGACACAAAAGTCCTTTGTCCAATAAGCCATCCTCATTCTTCATTGGAAAAATGTAAACATATTGTTATAGGAAGACAGGAAATAATGTAATACAAATATTAGTCTGTTCCTGCTGTCATAATGGGACACCACAGACTGGGAGGCTTAAAAACAGAAAAATCGCTTTCTCATGGTTCTGGAGGCTGGAAGTTCAAGATTAAGGTGCCAGCAGAGTTGATTTCCAGTGAGGCCTTTCTTCCTGGCTTGTAAAAGGCCACCTTCTCACTCTGTCCTCACATCATCTTTCCGCTGTGCATGTGCATCTGGTGTCTCCTCTCCAGATAAGGGCACTAGTCCTATCAGATTAAGGCTCCATTCTTATGGGCTCATTTAACCTTAACTACCTTCTTAACAGGCCCTATCTCCAGTACAGCCACATTGGGGGTTAGGGCTTCATCATATGAATTGAGGGGCACATAATTAGGTCCATAATAGTCAGGGACCTTCAAATGCTGCAATTTCATGTAATATAGATTTCTTTATTGATTAATTGGGAAAAATACATATATATAATATAATATTTGCTGGAAACATGAGTGATATATTCCTTGGGAAATCTATGTGTTCACTCTTTATTTTATCAGCTCTAATATTTTACACCCAGTTTTAATTTTGCAATTCTTAATACATTAGGCATCAGAGTTTCCAGATAAATGAGTTCTACATGTGAAATTCACTCTGTCAGTGAGACTGGAGAACAAAGGAAAACCTTCACTGTAGGGCCTTTGTCACACATTGTAAAAACACAAAGATACCCAGTGGGGTTTGTGTCCCTTGGGTTAAGAATGGAGCCGTTTACCACAAAATGGTCCCCCTTCCTGCCATTTCTCACATGCTTGACCCTTTCAGGGCACTTCTCCCTAGAGAGTTATTTATTTTCTGTTCACTCATCTTTGCTCAAATTTATTTCACAATATCTGGGGTCTTCCCTCAGGAAGATTTTACATCTGGAAAAGAGCAGTTGCTTGAATGATCAAGGAGCTATTCTTTAATTATTTGACTTTTTTTTTGTTGTTAATATTTATTTATTTGGCCGCGTCGGGTCTTAGTTGTGGCATGCGGGATCTTTCGTTGCAGGCTCTTCACTGCGGCGCGTGGACTTCTCTCTAGTTGTGCAACACGGGCTCCAGAGCACACAGGCTCAGTAGCTGCGGTGCACAGGCCCTAGAGCGCGTGAGCTCAGTAGTTGCTGCGTGTGGGTTTAGTTGTCCCACGGCAGCATGTGGGATCTTAGTTCCCCGACCAGGGATCGAGCCCATGTCCCCTGCATTGGAAGGTGGAGTCTTAACCACTGGACCACCAGGGAAGTCCCTATTTGACTTTTGAAAATATATAAGTTTTTATTTACGGAGCAAACTTTGCTGAGTGCTTACCATGTATGAGTCACAGTGCTAAGCAGCTTTATGAATGTTTACATTTAATCCTATCAAAAACTCTAAGAGGGAGTATTATTCTTATCTTTTACTTGTCCATGAGGAAACCAAGATTTAGAATGGATAAATAAAACAAACAAAAAAGTTAGTATGCTTGGGGATTGATTCCAGATGAATCCAGTTTCAAGGCTGAGCCTCTTCACTAATGTGAAAGTTGTTTCTCATTCATTAGCCATTTGTACAAGAACTGGACTCAAGCCCTTTGTCATTATAACTTAACATGTCAGCATACAGGCAAAACATTTTCTGTGCAACATTTGATTCTTCACGATCCAACATCCCACATGAAATTCAGTTCAGTTCAAGGTATATTAGCATGTACTTCTCGGAAGACACTGTTAGGCAAGTGGTGTGAATAGGACAGGGTTCTGCTTTTCCGGTGATTGACAGGTTGGCAGTGGTGTCTGACAGAAGCACAGCTAACGAAGTGCCCAGTGACATAGAAATAGCTTCCGCTAAGAGAGCTGGAGAAACAGAGTAAGGGAATAAATCCAGCTAAAAGTAAGGCAGGGTGGCGTTTCAGATAAGAATCTGGGTTTGAGTCCTAGTTCTGTCACTTATAAGCTGTGTGACTGAATAAGGTTCTGTAAAGCAGTTTCCTCCTCTATAAAATGAGGATAAGGGTGGTCTTCAGTTATTAAATCCGCTGTGCAAATTAATGAGATAAATGCATGGATAGTGTTCAGTACCATGCCTAGCACATAGTAAGTATTCGATAAATATTAGCAAATATGGTTGTTGCTGTTATTGTTTGCCCTCAGGGAAATCACTAGATTGAAAACAAAGACAACTAGTCTGCAGAAAGTGAGATTAGAGATTTAGAGTTGACAGGTTTATGTGTGTGTTCTGTATCTGTCACACATTTGCTCCATAACTTTGGACATACTTTCAACTTTCCTAAGCTGCAGTTTCTTCATCTCTTCAATGGAAATAATGAGGACATCTACCTTGTAGCATATGGTGAGGTATAACAGTAGCAGCAGCTGATATTTATATTGTAATTACAATGTGCCAGGAATTGTTCTAAGGGCTTTATATGTATTATTTCACATAACAGTCCCCACAATAACTCTGTTAGGACTTAACTGTATTATAGCTGTGCCCATTTTACACATGATGACACTGAACACACAGAAGATGAATAAATTCTCAAGTTCATTGGCAGGTAGGCGGCAGAGCCGTGACTTGGAACCCTGGCACTCTGCACTCTTTAACACTGTACTTTTCTCACTTGTTACGCAAGTCTAGGAAACCTTTAGCAGAATGTCCATTACAGTGTTAATGTTCAGTAAATCTTCCCAGTTATTGTTATAAATAATAACATATGGGAAAATGGTTCCTCAGAAGAGGTAGCCTATGAGATGCACTTTGAAAAATATACGTCAGGAAGTAAATAGTTAAGCAAACTCAGGTCTTGAGGGAATTTTTGCATTTAGACATTCTAGACAGAGTAAATAGCTTATGCAGAGATACAAAGACAGGAAGTCGCAGCACATATAGGGAGAATAGTGAGAGTTCATTTTGGCTGGAACTTAGGATGACGGAGGAGGTCTTGAACAATAAGCCTGGAAAAAGGTCAGCTGGGGTTAAACTTTGGAGTGGTTTAAATGGAATGAAAGGAATCTGATTTTGAGTAGAAAGAGACACTCTCAGGCAGAACCCTGATGGCACCTTGAAGATGGGTTGCAGGAAGCAGAGTCTGGAAAAGGGGAGACTGGTAGATGGCTACTGAATTAGTTCACGTGCCATATGATGCTGTCCTGAGGTGGACCAAGTGGCCGTGAAACTACATCAGAGCAGAATGTCAGCCTCTGTCCGTTTATTTACATCTTTGGTAATTACCAATTTTTATTGCTAGAATCGTCGTGTTTTCAAGCCAGCTGTGCCCAGGGTTGTCATTTTTGTCCTTCAACTTGTTTAATTTACCCTCAGAACGTAAACCCTTGGTAGCTGGGCAGAAGTGTGCTTTGAGCAACTTTTCTTGCAGGGACATTTATATGATAAATGATTCCAGCCTTTATCCCCATCAGAGAAATGGAGAGCAGTTCATTTCCCTGTGCTTGATTGCACAGCCTTCTCTGGATGTACCATGGCATCACCAACATTTAAAAGAACCTTGTTTTTTAAAAGAGTTCCTAATGACTCTACCGGGTAAAAGATGAAGGCACTGTGGCATGTGAGCAAGTAGGGGGCATTCGCATTTACATTACACGGAGTCTTTTTCCCGTCCTATGACTTGTAACGCTGACTAATCGTTAATAAGCATTAGAAACGTAGACAGCTTTTTCTGCATGCAGGCTTGGTTCTGGTGAAGACTATTATGAGAAAACTTCAATCTCCTGCCTTAAAAAGTACCAGCTTATGGGCACTGGCTTATCTGGTGACTTCATTTTTATTAGCAGAATAAGTGTGTGACTTATACATGTTCAAAGATGTAGGAATCATGAAACAGATCATGCTAAAGCAAACCAATGGACTACCGGTTATTAAGTTAAATATGTGAACAGCAGTAGTTCTTCAAATTATGTAACTGAGAATTTCTGAGTAAAAATCATTTTTAGAAAACAGAAGAGTGTATATTTTTATACTAATGGGTGGACAAATAAAGATGTATGTATAAAAATGGAGAAAAATGTAGAGTTATATAATTGGCTGGTGTTTTGGCAGGTATTAATTCTGCAGTAATGGAAGTAGCTAATGTTTCTTGAGTACTTTACAGGTTTCAGGCTCCATGATAAATACTTGGCGTGTGTGTATACATATATATATATATATAAAAATTATATAAAATAGAAATTTATAAATTATATATTTTATTTAATATATTTGTTATTTGTGTTTCCTATATTTATTTTACTTATACATATTAATATATTTATGAATAGTTTATAAGGTATAAGCATACCTAAACTCTCAGGAGAGCAGTTGAATCCAGAAAATTGTTCTTCTTCTGACAGATTAGAGGTCTATCTCCGTGTTAATTCTATTACTATTTTTTTATCCGTGAATACAACTTAGGTCATCAGGCTTTTTCTAGGGAGGATTAGATGAGGAAATACCTCTATCAGGCACGTCTGAATGAAAGGCCACTAAGCCGCTTGGAGCTTGGTGAAACCCTGCTATCCAGGATGGCTTGGACACTCCAGAGAATCCTGAGAAGTTTACCTATTCCTCTGTTTCCTCTGGCTAAGTCTGATGCATGCAAAAGTCCATGTCTTTCTAACCATATACTTATTTTGGATTTTCTCAACTTGGATCCTATACTCTCAGAATTTCAAAATTTGATTTCACCTCCCCAGAATTCATCTTTCTGGAACCCTCATCTATCTTTAACACAAGTAATAATCAGAAACAATAATGACTAAAAATGCTTGCCTATATTATAAGCACACGATATATTTTTTAACTATATGACTGTATTAATACTCACCAAAATTCTGTGCACAATTTTATGGATGATGAATCTGAGGCTCAGAAAGTCTCTGAATAAGCAAAAGAACAAAAATAAACTCACAAAAGTTCAGGTACTAAAGTTGATAACTTGTATCTTGAATTCATAATAACACCACCCCAAGGCTGTTTGTGTCTTTCTTTTTGTTTTTAAACGTTGCCCACAGAGTTGGTTCTTTAAGCTCTTAGGAAAAAAATAGTGTGGAGGTCAGAGGAGAGTCTATTATTTACCGGCTCAATAGCAGATGTGAGAAATATAATCGTTAACAATAAAAGGGAAGAGTTACAAAAGGCCACAAAAATCAACCATGAGAACTGAAACCTCAGTCTGGAGTGATGAGGGAAGGGTGTGTATTGTTATCCTCCTGGGTGGATTCTAAGGGAATAACTTGGCCACAGCAAAGACAGTCACTAATCACTGTAGTGGTGATGCAGAGACTACAAGCTAAGACTTTGTTAATCTTGGGAGTCTCTGTTTAATAAAGCAAGGAGTGGTTAATCCAGCAGAATCTAATAAAACCCAAAACCTTGGGAATCTAAAAGAATAGGTCTTGAGTTGTCCAAATCACTGCAAAACAGTTTTAGTCTTTATTTTCCCGCACTGGTAAATATTTTGCTGATGTGCTGTCCTCGGGTCATTGGTAAGTGTTTGTTAGTGTAAATCTAAGTTTCATCCCCCCAGGTATGTCTGTCTGTGTTTTCCCATAGGATCTGTTGTTTGGGGAGCACTCAGTGGGTCTACAATACGGGCTGAGGGCAGACCTCATTTCCAAAGAGGGTCTTACATTTAAACTTTGACGCTATGTCCGCGTGAGGTTCTGTGTGCTGTCACAGAGCTACCTTGACAGGATTGAAAAATGTCCATCATAAAATCTAAAAATTTTGTCCCGTTGCAAGACCTTACAGCCTTTAGTGAACTATGATTAGTTTTATATAATAAATGCTGTAATTATTTTTTTGTGAGGAGCACAATTATTTTGCTTTGCATCTTTTGCTTAGAAACAGTACTGATGGGTTTAATAGGTTTAAAATACATAACTTTTGAAGAATTGTTTTGGACTTTATTTATTTTTAACATCTTTATTGGAGTATAGTTGCTTTACAATGTTGTGTTAGTTTCTGCTGTATAACAAAGTGGATCAGCTATACGTATGTATATATCCCCATATCCCCTCCCTCTTGCGTCTCTCTCCCACCCTCCCTATCCCACCCCTCTAGGTGGTCACAAAGCACTGAGCTGATGTCCCTGTGCTCTGCGGCTGCTTCCTACTAGCTATCTATTTTACATTTGGACTTTATTTTTTTAATACAGCTGGCCTTTGAGAGCCTTTGGCAATTTATTTATAAACATCATAGAATGTTTCTCCAGTACTTTTTTTTTTTTTTGGTTGCATTTGGTCTTCGTTGCTGCGGGCGGGCTTTCTCTAGCTGCGGCGAGCGGGGGCTCTTCTTCGTTGTGGTGTGCATGTGGGCTTCTCATTGCGGTGGCTTCTCTTGTTGTGGAGCACAGGCTGTAGGTGCATGGGCTTCAGTAGTTGTGGCACGTGGGCTCAGTTGTTGTGGCTCGTGGGCTCTAGAGCGCAGGCTCAGTAGTTGTGGCACACGGGCCCAGTTGCTCCGCGGCATGTGGGATCCTCCCAGACCAGGGCTTGAACCCGTGTCCCCTGCATTGGCAGGCGGACTCTCAACCACTGTGCCACCAGGGAAGCCCTCTCCAGTGCATTTTTAAGAGTCTTAGCATGTTCTTAATAATGTCATAGAAAAGGTCAAGTTGGAACCTGGTGGCTCCTTGTCATAGACATAGTATCATCAAAAAAATATGACAGGGCTTCCCTGGGAGCCCTTTCTTGACCATGCTGCATGAATAAACCTCCACCTCTCCCTCCCTTACCCTGCTTTACTTTGTCTTCTTAGCACTTATCATCACCTGCCATACTGCGTACTTATTTTTGTTTTGTTATTGTCTGCCTTCCCTCACAAAACTGTAAGTTCCATGAGAATCAAACTTCACTGGTAGTTTCCTCTCCCCCTGGCACAGAGTAAATGCTCAATCAGTATTTCTTGAATAAATGAAGGAACGAATGGATGAAAAAACAAACTTGCTGCTCCCCACAGAAGAGCTCAAGAATGAGTTGATTTATGAAGAGAGCAAGATCTCAGAGGGAATGAGCCTGCCCGGGAGGCTGGGGTTCAGAGGGGGCTGCTCTGTACCTTAGTTGCATCAAATAAGCAAGCAGCAGGGTATGACACACACTACCGAGCCAGTAGTGCAGCAGCGACTAGCCCTGCCTTTGTGACAGTTTAAAGTGTCTCTAATTATCTTAAGCAACATGTTGCAATCCCACCAGGGTCCTACAAAAAATCCACTAAAAAATACAGTGTGTAGGGCTTCCCTGGTGGCACAGTGGTTGAGAGTCCGCCTGCCGATGCAGGGGACATGGGTTCGTGCCCCGCTCCGGGAAGATCCCACATGCCACGGAGCGACTAGGCCCGTGAGCCATGGCCGTTGAGCCTGCGCGTCCAGAGCCTGTGCTCTGCAACGGGAGAGGCCACAACAGTGAGAGGCCCACGTACCACAAAAAAATAAAAAATAAAAAAAATACAGTAGTGTAAAAATATGTATGATCCCCTTGGTTTGTGGGGCGCCGAGAGAGACAGTCACAGGTAAGGCGATATCAAAGTCACAGTACACTGTTTGGCAGTGTGGTTTGATAGTGGCAGAACTGTTGTCTTTGAATATTGTGTGTCTGTGTGTATATATGTGTGCATTCAAATGAAACCTTGAGCTGGGTCTTTTATAATTGGGTCAACATTAATGGTGTTGTCACCTTGATTGTTAAGGTTAGGTGACCTGGAACAGCAGCAGGAGTTCATCTTGAATGCTGTTTCTTTTTTGGCAGTTTTGCTGACACCTATACTCACGTTTCAGTCAGGCTCAGGTATTGATTGTACTGACCATTGATTCTACACCAGTAGCATTAATTCAATACTTAATTACAGCTCACAGGCTTTCCCTGAAGCTAGGAAGAAAACACTTTCTTGTGCATTGCTGAAAGGAAATTACTTTCCTGTAGTTAAAATCTAGAATAAGTGCTGCCCACCTCTATCAGTCTTCTGGATAAGTATTTTCTTTCATGGAGTAACACATATATTATCAAACTCTATAGACAATTACAAAGTAAAACATAGATTTCTTAATTTTCTGGTGAATTAATCAACGAAGCGAGCAAAATTCCTTGCTTCTTGGAAAAAGGTACATACTTATATTTATAACCTTTGCTTTCTTATATATTGAGCAAATTATATGTGTTCATTTTAGAAAATTAGAAAACAAAGTAATAAAATTCAAAGGACTAGACACATAATAAATGCTGCTCACAATTATATTCTCTGGGCTTCCCTGGTGGCGCAGTGGTTGAGAGTCCGCCTGCCGATGCAGGGGACATGGGTTCGTGCCCCGGTCCGGGAGGATCCCACATGCCGCGGAGCGGCTGGGCCCATGAGCCATGGCCGCTGAGCCTGTGCGTCTGGAGCCTGTGCTCCACAACGGGAGAGGCCACAGCAGTGAGAGGCCCGCGTACAGCCAAAAACAAACAAACAATTATACTCCCTAAGAAGTAGCATTTTGGCAGTCACATTCTGAAGCTGATAAAGGTATATTTGTTGAAAAGTAGATTATCTGATAAGTTTTTTGCGATGCAGTTATCACCAAAGTTATTTTAAATATACCGTAAGTGTTTTTAATTTATATTTGGAGAAGTGCTGAAATTATTTTAATATTTAGGTAAGTTTTTCATATGGTAGCCTAACAATTTAGCTTAACAAGTTTGTGTTTTAGTTAATTAGGTTTTTTACAGCAGGCTATGTCTGTAATGTACTTCCAGGCCTGAATGGACAGTGTTCTGAACTCATCAACTCCATCATCCTAAGAAGGCAGGCCCTTATGAAGAGTTAGTTGTGTAAGATGCCATGAAGGGCTGCAGTAAAGCATCTCACTGGGCCTTCCAGCTCTAGCAATTTATGATTTTATTCCAGTGCTTCCCCACATAAAAGGAACTCACAGGTCATTTTAGAGACAGTGTTCCTCTTCACCAACCCTGTATGTGAGGTTTGCTCTTCAAGATGGGTTGCAGTCATGATAACAAGCACTTTATTTTCCACCTGTCATTTATCAAGCACATCCTAAGTGTCAGTTGCTGTGCTAAGCTCTGGTTGTGAAGACAAAGGCTGATACCGGAGCTTTGACTCTAGTCCGTTCATTATGCCACATGATTCCTGAAAGATGAGAGAAGAACCTGCAAGACAAGATTTCAGGATTATTGTGACCATCCCATACTACTTCTAAGTTGTCTGAAAATTTTTGGAAATGCACATATGCTGAGCATCAGTGGGGAGAGAGATGGCATTGAAGGGAAGTGTCATGGGGACAACCCCTAGGTTCTAGCCTGGGAAAGGCTCTCAGTCAACAGGGAGTGGCTTATCCTTTAGAAACAAGACTATGCCCAGACTTACTTGTCCCAGCTGCCACAGTTAGCTCTATAAGCCTCAGCAAGGTACAATCTGGCTTCAGAGTACGCTGACAATATATATTTACATATGTCATGGCAATCAGTCTTCCATTTCTTCTCTATATCTGAGTAATTAATGTGTGTCCTCCATTCTGATTCTATAATTAGGCATTAGATCTTAGTGATACCTACATTCCTACCTTACATTTTATTTACCCTTACATGACCTTGTGCAGGAGTATGTGTAACAAGAATGCCTTCTCCATGGTGGCCTCTGGCCAAAGCCAGTATAGCCGGTTAGAAGTGTGACTCAATGGGTCTGGTGTCCAGGAAATAAGGTTTTCTAGTTGTTAAAAAGAGTGAGAAAACTAGTTATACCCATAATCAGCTGTACTTTGAGCAAGCATGGCTCATGGAACACATTAAAACACTATATTTTTATTTTCCATTGTTCCCTTTAAAACTTAGATTCTAGGCACAGTCTTTCCATGACCATGAGTGGAAAATGGGCAGGGCTGTCACTTTTCTGGTCAGTCTTAGGTAATAGAAAGTCCTGTGATCTCTTTAAATCACACATAGTCTTATTTTAGAAACTAGACTGTCTAGTCCCAGAGGGTGATCACAACTCCGAACTTGATATGATGTTAGATTTTCTCTGACCAATATTGGAAGCTGGCGTCTTGCAGTGTGCGTGCGTGCGTGCATGTGTGTGTGTGTGTGGGGGGGTGTCCTTATCTTTTTCTTACCCTCCACGACGGTTGGAGCATTGAGAAAGGGAAGGGCAAAGGATCATGTGGGAGTTCTTTTTACTTGAACCGGTACTGTTTCAAGATAGCTTCCTGTTCTCTTCCCTGTGGCCTTTTTGCTTTTTCTCCACAAGAGGAAAGAGTTCAAAGCTGACTCTTTGACCTTGTGGACATTTTTGAGAGTTCTTCAGAGGCTATCGTATGGGCCCTGGAGCTGTTGCCCTCATGAGTCAGGCAGTGTCGCCCCTCTGGCTGGCCACCTGCTCACTCCACTGCCAGTTTTCTAGAGGGACACTCCAAATGGACTCTCATGGATGAAATCCCATTGCCTCTTCCAGGTAGCACTCTTGGGCATAAGTGAAACACCCCAAGGCCAGCTTCTTCTCTTATGTGGCTTAAATTTGAGCGTAAACTCACATATTCTTTGATTTGTTGTTAGAGGGAATACAGTTGCAGGAGGAACTCTCTTCTACTGTCCCAGTAAAGCAGCTTACCAGCCTCTCTGCTGCCTTCCAGATTTCCCTGGTGGGAGTCAGACTCAAATCCATTCCCTTTAAGGATCTGGGAGAGCCGTATCAAACTCTTCCAGTGGGCGCATTAAAGTCCCTCACTAGGCTTCAGTGGTGAGAATGGGTACCCCCATCCCTTCCCTTTGGTGAGGTTTAAGGAGCAGCTGTGACGTACCATCCTCTGAAGCCTCTTTTCCAAAATCAGCTAAACAAAGCCCTCCTCTTTTCCACGCTCCAACATTTTATATCCTACATTTTCTTTTAAGATTCTTGGGTGAAGACCCAAGGGTCATGAAACTGGTTCTCAGGACGTATGCTGAAAATGTACTGTATTTTTTTTTTTTTTTTTTTTTTTTTTTTTTTGCGGTATGCGGGCCTCTCCCTGCTGCGGCCTCTCCCGCTGCAGAGCACAGGCTCCAGACGCGCAGGCTCAGCGGCCATGGCTCACGGGCCCAGCCGCTCCGCGGCACGTGGGATCCTCCCGGACCGGGGCACGAACCCGTGTCCCCTGCATCAGCAGGCGGACTCTCAACCACTGCGCCACCAGGGAAGCCCATGTATTTTGATCTGGTATCTCTCTTTGCCTTGCAACACCTGTTATATCTTCAACCTTCGTTAACATTAGTGTTCATCACCTTACGATCATCTCATGATGTTATTAAATCCCAGTAACAGTCATGTGAGGTGGCTGATGTTCTTATCACTTTTTTTCCGAGGTAAAAGATTAAAACTTAGAAAAGTAACTCAAGGTCACACACCTGGTAAGTGGCAGAACCAGTAACTGATCCTAAGTTTTTCTCACTACAAAGCCAAGCTGTTAATCATCAACTTCATATTTATTAACACACATTATAAATCTAACAGTTCTGCAAAGGAAGTGCTAAAATAATGTTCAGTACTAAGTAATCACCTGACCTATACATTGAATTTCCATACAATGAATTTTCTTATAAAACACACAACCTGAAATTCTCGTCTTCAAGGCATTGCTGCTTAAACCCATCATATTAACATTCTGAAAATAAGTGTGTGTGTGTGTATATATATTCCATCAGACACTTGTGTTGACTGAGACATTTAAGTCACTCAGCTTAATCAAGGAGAATCCTGACTACCTTTAATGAGAATGTTATTTTCCAATAGCATGTTTCATGAGCAGAATCTTAAAATCAATCAGCAGCTGTTGGAATCAATTCCTGTATACTTTTTAGATAGCTAAAACTAGAGATCTATCACAGTTTAAATGCATTCTTGGTCAGAATGTGTACCTTAGGGACTTCCTGGTGGTGCAGTGGTTAAGAATCTGCCTGCCAGTGCAGGGGACACGGGTTCGAGCCCTGGTCCGGGAAGATCCCACATGCTGCGGAGCAACTAAGCCCATTGCCACAACTACTGAGCCTGTGCTCCTAGAGCCCACAAGCCACAAGTACCGAAGCCCGCGCGCCTAGAGCTCATGGTCTACAACAAGAGAAGCCACCACAACGAGAAGCCCGTGCACCGCAACAAAGAGTAGCCCCCGCTCGATGCAACTAGAGAAAGCCTGCACGCAGCGACAAAGACACAACACAGCCAAAAATAAATGAATTAATAACAACAAGAAAAGAATGTATACCTTAAAGATTATAAAGGTCGGAGAATTGTGGGAAGAGCCGGTTCAGAGTGACATCTCCAAACTCTGATGGCTTCACTTCTAAATTTGTATCATTACCATCTCCGCTAAGGGAAATTAAAATCTCAGTGCTGTTTATTAGTGAGTACTTTCTTCTTTATTTCTCCTCGTCTCCAGGAAAGAAAAAATACTTGAATGTCTTGATCTAAAACCAAAAAGATAAAATGTTATAACCTTCTTTATTTATGGTCCTGATTTATAACACCAAAAGAGCAGAGTTACAGCAAGGCTAGAACAAGGCACAAAGAAAAGACATAGTGAGAATCATATGCTTTCAGCTTTATAATTCATTTTATTAGGAGATGTTTTGACATGAAGTGAGAAGTATTTTCATTGTGCAAAATCAGGCAATACTAAAGCTAAGAAATTAAAATTAAACACAGCATTCCAAATGTCTATTATTATGATAAATATTTCTGGAAATATTCTGGCTTCTTCTCTAAATCTGTGTTCTTTAGTGGAGATTACTGGGCCTGACATCAGCTAGTCAACAAATATCTTACCTAAAAGGACAAACGCCCATCCCAGTAGTAAGAGAGGTAAATGAACACGTATAAGGTCTTAGAAATCATGTGTCTTGTCACTTGAAAAAGAAATGCACAACCTAAAAGTTGAGACAAAGCTAAGGACTTAAGCCCAGGTCACAGCATCTCAGATAACTCTGAGGGACTGCTCCAAAGAGACAAGAGGAGAGCCAGGATATATAGGAGTTTTTGCAACGAAGACCAGGTAGTCGAAACATCAAAAGATTATTGTTAACTAAAGAAAGCCAGATACTTCAAGTTAAGGAATTTAGTGCTTTTCTATGTATGGGAAGATGCAAGAGTCTGGACTCACTGAAATCATTCCTTTGATGTGCACCTCAGCTATCTGGGGTCAGTGTCCTGTGGCTTCTCATCTCGAGTTCCCTCAGGGCGCATCGTTGAGGGGTGGCTGCAGTGGCTGATGACTTGATGGCAGGCAGCCTGTTTCTATCCTCAGTTCTCTCAGGGCTCACTGCTAGGGTGACGCTAATGTGATGGCTTGATGGCTGCAACATCCTTTGTTTACTGATATGGCAGGCAATATTTTTCATTCAGTATATCATGTGATAATAGTAACTGTGGAGACATCAAATCTCTATCAGGCTCAGTGTCTCTTCTGCCTCTTCTAGTAAACGTCTGTCTTCCCTTGGGAACTCAGCTGGGCAATAGTAATACACAGCAGGTGTGTATGAAGAATCGCCCTTAAAGTCTTTAAGTTGCTACCAGTTACCAGAATATCTTCAAATTTTTAACTTTGAAACAATACGGGGCTTACATAAAATCTGTGTAAAAGATCCATGTAAATACTCAACATAAGAAACCTTTAAAATATGGGATTTTGATGAAATGAACTTTAAGATACCCCTTAGTAGCTAAGGTTCATTCTTTAAATCAAATGGGTTAATCTTCCTGGAATGTTCTTGGTAGTAATTGAAACAGAATTTTAATCTTAATTAGGAAATTACACGAACTAGAAAACCCCATCTCTTGAGAGTGGTAGATGAGAAGCAGTTTACTGTGTTTCTTTCTTAAGCCAGGATAAGGAATAGGAGGCAGGAAACAGCATTAGTTTATAGGAATTGCCTCATTTAATCTGCCCTGACGCTCAGAGAGGAGAATGAGTTGCCCAGCGTGGTAATAAGTTGGACTGAAAACTGAGACCAGAACCATCAGACTCCTGACTTCTCAACCAGTGCTCATTCTACCTAACTGAGTTACCAACAGCAATGTGTGCTAGAAAGTACAGTAGAAACATTTAGTACATGCCTAACAAACGGAATTTTGAGATGGCCAGTTAAGGCTAATTGTTAACAAATATGAGAATTCAGCTGGTGGAAATACTTGGAAGATAATTCCTGTAATAATAACAAGAAACACTTGAAGTAAGCTTTACTGTTTGAAAATCACTTTCATATTCTATAAGTTGCTGATTTGAGTGTCATGCCATGCATTTTTTTTCAGACAATGGAACTAAGACAGTTTTGGTAATTTGACCATGGTGACATTGTTGGCAGAGCTAGCATTCAAACTGAGGTCTAGCAGGTGAGAAACATATTGAAATAGAGACACCGGAATAGCAAGGATCTCCTGGGTACTGACCCCAGCTTATGCAGATCCACAAGAGTCCATTTTCTGGGGATTCCCCTCTGACCCTCTGCATTGAACCTTGCAAAACTGGTAGGCAGTCTGCCTGGGAGAAGGCTGTTTGCTGTTTCTTGCAATAGAGCATTTTCTTCTCACACAGATGTCTGCAAGGACCCTCCTACACCTTCTCCTTTTACACAGAGGATAAATCAGACTCTGTTCATGCTCATTAGACACAGAATGCAGTTTATTAGCAGTTTGTTATGATCTGCATGTAGTTTGTAAGTCTTACCCCCAAATCAATTTCTGCTGTTCTTCTTGGAAAGCAGTCTGTTTTGTCAATAACCTTATTTACAAAGATGCTGAAACAGCAACAGCAAATGGAAGGACAGAAAGTATATCAAGAATAAATAAGAAAACAAAAGGGCATAGGGAGCAAAATGGAAAATACCAACCCAAAAGGATAATAATTAGGAAAGGCAAGAATCAGGTAGTGCAGTAACAGCATAAACATGAAGACAGACCTTTTCCTTTGTTCCTTCCCTCCTTTGTCAGACACAGAGCCCAGCATGGACTGAAATTGCCCATTTCAGTTTCTCAATACAGAGCCTCTCTCACAACCAAAGTGAGTGATATTATCATGAGTAAAGTTTTTTCTTTTTAATTCACATTTATTCAATAAGCATTACCTAGTGACAACCACCTGTCAACTATCGTGCTCATCAGTGGGGATGAAATGATTGATAGCATCTCTCCCATTAAGAACCTCAGAGTTTAATGGATTTAAAAAATCCTCACCTGAACCATAATTTAATTACGAGTAACAGTTTTGCACAGGCAATGTGTTATCAATTTTAAATTCTATAAGCATCATAAAGATTTTTACTTTAGATATTTCCTTGAAGGTGCTGGGAAGAGAGAAGAATTCGAATATAACATTGTAGGATCAAACGGCAGGGTGGTGTTAGGTATGTCAGAAATTCATATTATAAAAGAGAAATATCATAGCATGAGATTAAGAGCAAATTCTAAAGCCGGACAGATCTGAGCTTAAACCCCCAGCTCATGAAAAAGTACCAGCTGTGTGACATTGGCAAGCCACTTAACCTCTCTAAGCCTTAGTTTCCTTACTTGAACAATAGGAGTGATAGTACTTATGTCTTCAGTTTTTTGTGAAGATTAATGACATGATGCAGGTAAGATCTTTAGCACCTAGTAAATATTCAATACACAATCGTTATTATTACTAGTAGTATCAGTCATTATTATTATTATCTGAAAGATAACAATAAGCCCTATGTTTCCTCCTATATCCACCATTGAGGAAGATAGGGAGAAATGGCCGTATTTACATAACACACTCCACTTTTTACAGGAGGTGGAGGCATCTCTTTTTTCTGTGATGATGATAGCAGCCATGAATAGAGCTCTGGAAGCCACACAAATACATGGTAAAAGAGAAGGACGTTAAGAATTACTCCAGCAAGATGGGGGAAGCGCATAAAAATGGCAATGATTCCAAATGAAGCCACTAATCTTTTTTATAGTTATGTTGGGTGTTATGGGAAATACATGGAGTCACATGACCTGTTCTCTTAGCTGCCATTTAATCAAAGCTTTATACAGAGTCAATTAAATGTGCCGAAAATAACTTACTAAACATGGACTGGAAAGCTAAGGTGGTTGGAATTTGGAGATGCAAATCAGGAGTCTATATTAATCACCTTTCTCAGAACAGCTCAGGGACAGGGAAAGAGATTGCCCATGCAGAATATAATCAAACTTGTAACTGTTCGGCAGTATTTACTTTTTAAGACCCACGTATTCCAATATGTTCCAAGATTTTCTGTAGTGATGCTTTGTATGCACAACACACTGATCCTCATTGAAATGCTGAGTAGTTTGTTTCTCCGAGGTTTAAATTCTTGATACATCTTCTGAATATCAAATACCCAGAACAATGCTGCAACACTGGCAGATGGGCAAATAAATGTGTTATGTCAGGTTTCAGCCGTGATACTAAGAACGGCTCATTTCAAAACCATCCTCAGCCCCAGATGGCTCGAAACAAAATAGTTTTGAAATCTAGGTGACCTATTTTTCAAAACTATTGTTGTGATTATCTTGGAGCAAAATAGTCTAGATAAAAGGAAGAGGAGAGCATTGCTGTGTTCTCTGGGACTCTAAATCTGAGGCTCTTTTTCCTGAGTAAACATGACCATGAATTTAAGAGATGATGCAAAACCTCTAAATAACATACAGCATGTTATTCGAG
Source organism: Neophocaena asiaeorientalis asiaeorientalis (assembly GCF_003031525.2). Taxonomy (NCBI): domain Eukaryota; kingdom Metazoa; phylum Chordata; class Mammalia; order Artiodactyla; family Phocoenidae; genus Neophocaena; species Neophocaena asiaeorientalis. Next base: position 2,129,373 of record NW_020172589.1, read on the forward strand.
GATCTGCTGCTTTCACAATTCCTGTAAAAACCTTATCCAGAATCCCTCCAAATAACCCCCTGATATTGTCAGGCCTCAGAAGTAGGGGCAACTGTGTATAATTCCTAGTCCAGACCTGGATACTTCTATTTTTTTATTTTTTAAAGTATTTATTCATTTATTTGGTTGTACCAGGTGTTAGTTGTGGCAAGCAGGCTCCTTAGCTGCAGCTCCTGGGCTCCTTAGTTGTGGCATGTAAACTCTTAGTTGTGGCATGCACATGGGATCTAGTTCCCTGACCAGGGATTGAACCCAGGTCTGAACCCAGAGTCTTACCCACTGCACCACCAGGGAAGTCCCAAGACCTAGATACTTTTAGAGCACTGTTAATTGTTACACCAGAGAGCAGCTGAGGAGCAAGTCTGTCCTGAGTGAACTGGAATATTACCATTGCTTATCCCACATCCCCAAAGGACTTTTTTCATCTTTAATGATTTCTTTCCCCCTAAAAATTCCAAGCAGTGCCCTTTATTGCCAAACTAGATATTCGTGGCTTTATTGATCTCTCTCCCCTAGACCATTCAAAATGGAACTGATACACGATTCTCATTTCTGCATCACATTGTCCTGTGCCTCTGGCCTGAAACCCTCACCATCCTTCCCTGCTCATTCACTTTTTTCCAGCCTAACAAAAGTGCCTCGATTCTTCCTAGCACCTCTATCTGCTTGCATTCTCTATTAACTTAAAATGGCCTGAAATCACTCAGGCTTGGCCCACAGTTAAAAAAACAAACACAAGTGCATTGGTAGAAAATCACTCAATGTACCACTCTGCAGAGCTTGAGCATTTTCTATGTGCCAGGCTCAGAGCCAAACACAATGCTGTGCACTTTGCATACATTTCTTATATTTAACTTTTGCAACCATATTTTCAGATAGCTATTATATTATTAAGTCTATTTTGTAGACCGGAAAGTGAGGCTTAGGGAAGTTAAACAACTTCTTCGGTCTTGTAGTGATGAAATGGCCAAGCCCATTTCAAACCACGTACAGCTGACCTCAAATTCCCCTTCCCAACCCCTGAATTTGCTGCTTCCCCATTAAGGACAAACTCTTGTGTTTCTCTCTCTGCAGGGAAAGTTTTTCAGGGAATAAATATTTCAGAGAACAAAGTTTTTTATGTGACAGCATCCAACCCTGCCTTAGCCTTTTGAAATTATAGCACTTTGGAGGGGTAAATCTTGGTGATTTTTCTGTCCTTTATTTTCTTCTCTACCCCTAGTTTTTATTGATGACACTTGAGCATATTCTTTAGGTTTCCAAAGTGCTGTCTCAAATATCCTCTCATTTTATCCTCCTGAAAGTAAGGAGGCAAGCTAGGCAAGGATGGAATTAAGACTTTATAGATGAGAAAGCAAACATGGAACTGTTAAATATGTTGTCAAGGTCGTGCATCTCTAACTAAAACTGATGTTGGCTAACTCTTAATTCAGGGATACCCTTATCATATAAGGAGTTCTATCTATCTGTCTATCTGTTTACCTATCTATCTATCCATCTATCTATCTAGACAATGATTAAAAAGGAAAAGAAAACTACTGATCCAACTCTTTTGCAAATCAGTTTAAACTGCCCCAACTTGTGAAGACATCGTGAAGATGGAGTGGGTACCAGAAAATCTTCCTTCTGTATCACCATTCCATGCAGCAAACTTGAGTTTGAGTTTGAGCGGAGCTTCTTACTAGCCTGGTTAACTCAAGGGATTTAGTAAATCACTCTGAGTCTCATTTCTTCACATTAAATTAAAATGATGGTAGTTCTTACCTGATGGAGTTTTTCAGTTGGGTTTAAAATGGATGCCTATAAAACACATAGCGCAATGCCAGGCACACAGGACACAGCACATTAGATGGGTTTTCTTTTTATTGTTGTTATTGAAGAGCAAGAAAGACATTAAAAGATACTTCTCTACAACACCTTGTCTCATTATCTCAAGTGGCAGGTGTAGTAACAAATAAGAGGAAGATGACAAAAATAATAGTGATAGAAAATTACATTTGGCATGTTTACATGGGGCCTTCATTTATGAGCATATGGTACATTAGATGGTAAAAGAAAACTGCTTTGCATTATAAGTATTCTAGAATAAAAAAACCAAGTTGAGGTCAAGTGTCTTGTATCCTTGGGACTTAGCTCAATGCTTGGCAGTGTTTTTTTAAAAATGTAGAATTATGAACAAAGGAATAATTTGTTTAATTAACTTCTTATTTGTCTTTTTAACCCTGTCATCTTACAGTGTGCCTGCCACAAAATAAGGTTTTAATTCAGTATCTGGTAAAGTGGACTGTTCTTCTTTATAATAAATAGCATCTTTTTGATATGGATTGAATTTGATTGAAGCCCCTTTGGAGAGGTGAAAATGCCTTCTCACAGGTGCTGGGAAAGTACAAGATCATTTTAACACCATATGTCCCAGATATGTTATGCATCTCCTCTTTGGGGTTTTAGACAATTTATTATATTTTTTAAAAAGCTAATGTGTTCAAGATTGTTATCCCCAGGCTACCGTGAAGAGACAACTGTATAGCCATAGCTGGTGAATAAGATAGAATGAGCGCTTTTTAAGCTATGTGCTCTTCTTTCCTGTAATGTCTAATGATGGTTTATACAGACTGCATAATGAATGAGCACAGGCAGAGCTGTAATTGCTAAAAATAACTACGGCAAAAGGCATAAAAGAGTAACAGAGAATCATCTTGTGAATATTGAGTATCAACTTTTTACTATATTTGGATCAATGATTACCTGTTTTAAAAAATTCCATATGATTGAACACCCAGCATTGACAGCAAAAAGGTTTTTTTTCTGAAAACAGTGACCAAACTTCACCCCATGGCATTATCCAAAATTAACATTAATAACCCGAAGGGGCAATTGTAAGAGAACATACCACCTGGAATGTACAGTCATTGTGTTTAACTCTTCCCCTACCCTGTTTGAATAATTTTTTTAAAAGAGCACACTAACGTTTCCTATTGTTGGAAGAGTTACTTTACTTGGTCTCCATATTCCAGTTAACATATGTGGGAGGCTGCTGATTTGTTGAGTTTAATTGTATCTTATTCTCAAAAGATGAAATCTTCTCTCACAGATTATGTGCAGAAATGGAACTGTTTTGTTTCTTAAAGATTTATGTAAACTAGAAAGTGGGTATTAAAATCACAGTATTATATTCTGGTTTATAAAATGTTTAGTTAAGATACTCAGTGTCATATAATTCAACATACAAAATACATATATTTCTGGATTTTGTGTATCTGATTATGTGGGATGTATGATATTGTTTTTCTCTATGTCTGATATTAAAATGGGAGTAACACAATAAATGCTGGAGAGGGTGTGGAGAAAATGGAACCCTCCTATACTGTTGGTGGGAATGTAAACTGGTGCAGCCACTATGGAAAACAGTATGGAGGTTCCTTAAAAAACTAAAAGTAGAGCTGTCATATGATCCAGCAATCCCACTCCTGGGCATATATATGGAGAAAACTAATTCAAAAAGATACATGCACCCCAATGTCCACTGCAGCAATACTTACAATAGTCAAGACATGGAAGCAACCTAAATGTCCATTGACAGATGAATGGATAAAGAAGTTGTGGTATATATATATACATTGGAATACTACTCCACCAGAAAAAAGAATGAAATAATGCCATTTGCAGCAACATGGATGGACCTAGAGATTATCATATTAAGTTAAGTAAATCGGACAGAGAAAGACAAATACCATATGATATTACTTACTTGTGGAATCTAAAATATGATACAAATGAACTTATTTACAAAACAGAAACAGACTCACAGACATAGAAAACAAACTTACAGTTACCAAAGAAGTAAGGAGTGGGGAGGGATAAATTAGGATTTGGGGATTAGCATATACAAACTACTATGTATAAAATAGATAAACTGGGCTTCCCTGGTGGCGCAGTGGTTGGGAGTCTGCCTGCTGATGCAGGGGACGCGGGTTCGTGCCTGGGTCCGGGGGGATCCCACGTGCCGCGGAGCGGCTGGGCCTGTGGGCCATGGTCGCTGAGCCTGCGCATCTGGAGCCTGTGCTCCGCAACGGGAGAGGCCATGGTGGTGAGAGGCCCGTGCACCGCAAAAAAAAATAAATAAATAAGATAAACAACAGTGTCCTACTGTATAGCACAGGGAACTATGCTCAGTATCTTGTAATAAACCATAATGTAAAAGAATATATATATACGTATATGAATCACTTTGCTGTACACCAGAAATTAGCACAACATTGTAAATCAACTACTTCAGTAAAAAAAATAAAATGAAATGGGAGTAACAAGGTATAAAGCGCCAGTATTTAGAAAAGTCAACCCTATTGAAATGTAAAATTTATGGATTATATTCTAAAGTCTCTGCTATTTCCTTTAGATTCAATACCATGCTAATGATGCATGGTTAAATTTTTCAAAATTCAAAATGTAATTAATCCCATAATATTCATATTTTTCCTCTCCCAGAAATGCTTTGCTGATGCTGTGAACTAACTATGCTAGCATTGTAAAGGTAATGCATTCTCCCCTGCAATAACAATATGAAATGAGGTTGCAGGGAGAAGAAAAGAAAAAAGGTTACAAATGGAAAGGAACTATATTTTCTGCTTTTAATTTTTCAAAGTAGGTAATTCTTTGAGAAAATTCGTTATTGTGGCAGTGAAAGAACAGTAAATTACAGATAGATTTGTTTTATCAGATAAAACAACAAACTTGACATCTTCAGAATCAGATGGTTTAGTTTTTTATTTGTTTCACTTCTAATATAACCAAAATATTGTCACCATTCTCCTATTACTAACATAGTCCCATGTTATCCTTTCATTAGCTATACTTTGCTTGGGCTGGTGGTCACATACTTTAAAAAAAAATCTCAGGTCAACTTCTCTTCACTCTATAAGATAGAAGGGAAATAAAGAAATTTCCATCTGTGGTATTCTGGAGCTCTCTGGTGCAAATCCTCAAGGATTTAGAAATTTGGGAAATCGTGGAGAGGAATGTTCAGGAAACCGCCACTCCTTACACAAAGAACCTTCCATGTGCACAGCACATAATCAAAAACAAAGAAAAAATAAAGGAGGGAGAGGAGGGAGTAGAAAGGAGAGAAAAGAGAAGAAAGGGAGGGAAGGAAAGGAAAAAGGAGAGAGGAATAACTAAAAAGAGCAAGGAGACAACCCTTAAATATGTGATAGCAAGTTACAACAGCATCCTTAAAAGATTGCACATGTACTTATAAAAGCATCCATGTGATAATTACAACAAGCAGTAAAATACTAAGATTAGTCATTTGCAGCAAAGTTGGGTAGACAGTACAAATAGCAATTAGCAATTAAAATGTTAAGCTGTGGAGGACCCTTTAGAAATCATTGAGTTCATTGGCTTTAAAATGTTGGACCTTTAAGTATAATGTATGTCAATTATACTTAAATTAAGAAAAGAAAGAACTGTAAAAAAGAAAAAGTAGCTTTGAGAAGCTTGGCAATCTATGATCATTCTAACTCTGATTTTGTAGAATTGCATATTCAAATAAATCCAGATTCTAAATTTAAAAAAAGTTCCACCTTCAAATGCTTTTGTATTGCAAACTATTTATGAATACCTAGGATAAATAGGACCTGTTGAAAGTATGGTGGAGTATGGTATTCCATAATGGTTTTTGAAATACTTATCATCTCTAGGGGAAGTCCTTCCTAAGAGGTCCCAGCCATGGGAAAAAAATAAGGAAGTTGACATCCATTTCCTCCCATACTTTAGCATGGAAGAAATATGATTTAAAGCTAACTCAACTACTGAGCCAAAAATAAATAAATAAGAATAATAAATTTTAAGCTGTGGAGCGACTAAGCCCACATGCCACAACTACTGAGCCAAAAATAAATAAATAAGAATAATAAAGCTAAAAATATCACGAGACGTCTTGAAGAGGCTATCTTTTACTTAGAGAGGAGTGTTTTTAAAAAAAGCCTCCCTCTATTTATGGAGCTTTCCCTTTCTCTTTATAGTTCAGTCAGCTTTTGCTTTTTTTTTTTTAGGCTATGTGGATAGTTACACACAAATTTAGAGCTGTTAAATTTTCCTGTGGAATATGAATTTTATCATTAAAAAGTTACCCTACTCATCTCTAGTAAAATTTATTTTTCTGGTATTAATGTAACCACCACAACTTTCTATTTTGTTTTTATGTTACATAAAATAAATTCGTATAAATATACATATTTTTAAGACTATTTTATATCCTTATGTTATAGATAGGACTCTTTAAATTAGGCTATGATTTTGGCTTTTTTTGTTTGTTTTTCCCAGTGTGCCAATTTTATCTTTTTAACTGGTGTATTTTATTCATCCAAATTTAATGTGATTACTGATATTTGGCTTTACATCTACTACTTCATTAAATGTTTTCTGTTTGCCCCAGGAGTTCTATATCGATTTTTTCCTTCTCCTTTCTTAACTACTTTTGGATTGATAGGTAATTTTGTTATCATTGAATTTCTTCTTTTTTTTAATGTAGAAGTTATAGATTGTTTATTCTTTTAGTGCTAACCCTAGTAATTATAACATGCTTGACTTATCAAAGTCTAACTTTAATCTACATGTCTATCTTTCTTCTCATCCTTAAAGCTATACTTACTCTTCTTGAATTACAGAATTATATGCTTTTATTTTTGTGAATTATAATTATATAGATACATTGCAAGAAATATGTTCATTTAGAATTTGCTTAGATTTTTATCACTTTTTCTGCTCCTTTTCCCTTCCTGTATCATTTTCCTTCTGCCTGTGGAATACCCTTTAGGACTTTCTTTAGTATGCATCAAAAATGTCTTTATTTTACCTTTTTTCTTAAAGGATATTTTCAGTAGACACAGGGTTCTTATTTGGCAGTTACTTTCTTTCAACTTATTGAAAATATCATTCCACTGTCTTCTGCTTTTCATGCTGCTATTGAGAAGTTAGCTGTCAGTATAAATGTTCTTTTGTATGCTAGCCATCTCTCTTTTTCTCTGACAGACTTTTATTTTCTTCTTTTTTTTTTTTTTTTTTTTTTTTTTTTTTTTAGGTCTTCGTTGCTGCGCGTGGGCTTTCTCTGGCTGCGGAGGGCGAGGGCTACTCTTCATTGCTGTGTGCAGCCTTCTCATTGTGGTGGCTGTGAGCTTAGCTGCTCCGCGGCATGTGGGATCTTCCTGGGCCAGGGCTCAAACCCATGTCCCCTGCATTGGCAGGTGGATTCTTAACCACTGCGCCACCAGGGAAACCCTTTCTGACAGCTTTTAAGGTTTCCTCTTTATCTTTGATTTTTGCTGGTAATTATTGGACTTATTGAGTCTATGGATTGGTATGTTTCAACAATTCTGGAAAAAATTTAGCCATTACCTCTTTAAACGTTGCCTCTGCCCCATTCTGTCTTTTGGATCCTTCCATGGCTCTGTGGAACGTGTGCCAAACTTTTACTCAAAATCCTGTGTCTTCTCTTGTCTCTTGAGTCATTTTTCATCTTTTGATCTCTCCATGCTTTTGACCTCTCTTTCATTTACTGAGTCTCTCTTTTTTTTTTTTTTTTTGCGGTACGCGGGCCTCTCACTGCTGTGGCCTCTCCCGTTGCGGAGCACAGGCTCCGGACACGCAGGCTCAGTGGCCATGGCTCACGGGCCCAGCCGCTCCGCGGCATGTGGGATCTTCCTGGACCAGGGCACGAACCTGTGTCCCCTGCATCGGCAGGCGGACTCTCAAACACACGCCACCAGGGAAGCCCCTGAGTCTCTCTTCTGTTGTACCTAAAATGTCAATGGACTCATCTACTGATTTCTTAATTTTTGTTGCTGTTTGATTTTTCAGCTTAATACTTTCTATTTTGTTCTTTCCCAAATCTCCTATATCACTTTTTATACTTTCAGGTTGCCTTTCAACATTTTTAAGCTTGATTTTTATCTCCTTGAATTAAGTACGCATAGTTGTTTTACAGGCCCTTTCTAATGATATTACAATATTTGAAGTCTTCGTGTGTTTCTGTTGTATCTTGGTTCTGCTGGTTCTTACACATGCTATCTTGCCTCCTCATTTATTTGGTCACCTGTGATTGTATGCTGAGCATGGTATTTCAGTAATTGTTAATAGAAATTATTTGAGTTCTCCAAGTCAATTTCCTTTTGCCTTTCCCAGACGCCTGAGGGTAACAGCAATTTGGGTTTACCTTAATCTATATTTGGGGTTTGAGATTTTCTGGGTCATCCAGATGTCTCACAGCCAGCCTGGCGTTTTTATGAAGAGTCGTTTGCTTGTATTTCATCTTTTCTTTTAGTATGCAGTACTCTGAGTTCTCAACCCAAAGCAAGGACAGTTTAATTGGATTCCACCTTTTTTCCTCTAGACCTATTGGTCTATCAACAGCTCAGTTCAGCCTCTTAGCCATTCTCTCCTGAATCAGCAAATATGGTCAGACCAAAAGCCTCAGGGTGCTTTGTGTTCTTGGCTCTGGGTTTCTGTTTATCCCCAAATCTGACTGGTAATTCTTTATAATCTTATTTGGTTTTAATGCTTTTTAAAATTTGGGATTTTTCTCCCCAGCCTTTTAAATGGTCTTTACTGGTTGAGAGTTGGTCAGAATTATCCAGTCTGCTATTAATTAAATTGAATCCTCAGTATACTTAAAAATTTACCATTTTTCCTACTATTAATTTCCTTATAAATAAGAAAGGAATTACCTGTTTCTTTATACTGATTTAAGTGAATTGATGCGTGTAATGCCCCAAGAATAGTATATGGTAATTAGTGAACATTCAGTAAAGTTTAGCTTATATTGTTTTTCCTAACATTATTGCTATTTGTTAAAAATATCTCATGTAAAAAATGGAAACTTGATGTTAAGGAAGGCTCACATTTGCAAAAAGACATAGTCAACTGTCAAAAAGTTAAACAAATGTTAAGCAATTTTTATTAGTATAATAAAGATATACTAATTCTACAATTTACAATCTTTGAAGTGCAAAGAAATTTGAAGTCAGCAGCATTATATCATTCCTGGCTAGAAATATCTTAGATGTAAAGTGTAACAAATTAAATTTATACAATGCATTATTAATATTCAGGATGTGTTTATTTTTGGAGATTGCCAGTTTTGACAGTTTCCTTTACTCTCACTTTCCTCCCCTTCTTGTACACATATCTAAATTGTTAGCCATATTTCTTAAAGGAATCTGCCTAACTAGAATTACTTGAGTTTATGAACTCAGCATAACAAAGAATATTTATTTCAATCCTTAGCTAGGGTTATTGTTTAAGCTTTGCCTTGAGGAGAATGGGAAGTGTCTGTGTTTGAAGCTGGAATGTGTGCCCTTCCATTGTTGCTTGTAAACATTCATAGGCATGACCATTATTGCCATCAGAGTGGAAGGGGTGGGTGCTAGGTGCTGTGTGGTCATGGTGTCTAAATTAAGATGGATGAGGGAGCAACTGAGTGAAACATCCAATTCCTAGCTTTAAAATATTCCCTCCCCCCTCCACTAACTGATATTGGCAGAGCAATTTTATAATGTGAGAAAGACACACAAAGAGAGGAGAATAAAGCCCTGTGTAAGTATTATTAGTGGAAAAACTCCAAAATTTGCTCCCTGGCTTGTGTGTTCCTACTGTTTCAGCAGATTTCATGGGATTTTACAAAGGACTCTATGCAAAATATGATCATTTTCACACCAAAATAAAAAAGAGAAACAGGAATTTATAAAACGATGGTTACAAAGGCATTATCTAATCAAATCTTGCAAAAAATGAGACCTTACGGAGCATAATTTGCTTTATTACAAATAAAATTCGCTAAATACCTTCCTCAGGATGGGGCAGACCAGGTGGGAATCTTGATCCTAAGAGTCCAGGCAGTTATTATCTGGAGTAGGTAGGAAACATAGCTTCTGCAGATGAGTGTGGATTGTAGCCAAGAGGGGAAGGCCAGAACAGGAGAGGCCGTTTCAGACATAGATCTGATGGTAGGTATGAAGTTAGAGACCTGAGACAAAGCCAAAGAAGATTGGATCAGAAAACCAAGTTCCAGAGAGATTCAAGATGGCAGAGGAGTAAGATGTGGAGATCAACTTCCTCCCCACAAATACATCAAAAATACTTCTACAGGGCTTCCCTGGTGGCGCAGTGGTTGAGAGTCCGCTTGCCAATGCAGGGGACACGGGTTCGTGCCCCGGTCCGGGAAGATCCCACATGCCATGGAGTGGCTGGGCCCGTGAGCCATGGCCGCAGAGCCTGCGCATCCGGAGCCTGTGCTCCGCTACGGGAGAGGCCACAACAGTAAGAGGCCCACGGACCACCAAAAAAAAAAATACATCTACATGTGGAACAACTCCTACAGAACACCTACTGAATGCTGGCAGAAGACCTCACACTTCCCCAAAGGCAAGAAACTCCCTACGTACCTGGGTAGGGCAAAAGAAGAAGCAGAGACAAAGAATAGGGATGGGACCTTCCCCTGCTGTGAAGGAGGAAAAGTTTCCACATACTAGGAAGCCCCTTTACTGGCAGAGACGGGGGATAGGCAGGGTGGAAGCTTCGGAGGCATGGATGAGAGTGCAGCAACAGGGGTGCAGAGAGCAAAGCGGAGAGATTCCCGCACAGAGGATCGCTGCCGACCAGCACTCACCAGCCCGAGAGGATTGTCTGTTCAGCCGCCAGGACAGGTGGGGGCTGGGAGCTGAGGCTTGGGCTTTGGAGGTTAGATCCCAGGAAGAGGACTGGGGTTGGCGGTGTAAACACAGCCTGAAGAGGGCTAGTGTGCCACAGCTAGTCAGAAGGGAGTCCAGAAAAAAGTCTGGAACTGGCTAAGAGGCAAGAGACCATTGTTTCGGGGTGCGCGAGGAGAGGGGATTCAGAGCACCGCCTAAACGAGCTCCAGAGACGTGCGCAAGCCGCGGCTATAAGCGCGGACCCCAGAGATGGGCATGATACACTAAGGCTGCTGCTACAGCCACCAAGAAGCCTGTGTGCAAGCACAGGTCACTATCCACACCTACCCTCCCTAGAGCCTGTGCAGTCTGCCACTGCCAGGGTCCCATGATCCAGGGACAACTTCCCCGGGAGAACACACGGCATGCATCAGGCTGTTGTAAGTTACACCGGCCTCTGCCGCTGCAGGCTCACCCCGCATTCCGTACCCCTCCCTCCCCCTGGCCTGAGTGAGCCAGAGCCCCCGAATCAGCTGCTACTTTAACCCCGTCCTGTCTGGAGTGGGGGGAACAGATGCCCTCAGGTGACCTACATGCAGAGCCGGGGCCAAATCCAAAACTGAACCCCTGGAGCTGTGAGAACAAAGAAGAGAAAGGGAAATCTCTCCCAGCAGCCTCAGGAGCAGTGAATTAAATCTCCACAATCAACTTGATGTACCCTGCATTTGTGGAATACCTGAATAGACAATGAATCATCCCAAAATTGAGGCAGTGGACTCTGGGAGCAACTGTAGACTTGGGGTTTGCTTTCTGCATCTAATTTGTTTCTGATTTTATGTTTACCTTACTTTAGTATTTAGAGCTTATTATCACTGGTAGATTTGTTTATTGATTTGGTTGCTCTCTTCCTTTTTTTAAAATATATTTTTATATATTTTTTCCTATTTCTCTTTTTGTGAGTGTGTATGTGTCTGCTTCTTTGTGTGATTTTGTCTGTATAGCTTTGCTTTTACCATTTGTCATAGGGTTCTGTCTGTCCATTTTCTTTTTTCCATTTTTTTTTTTAGTATAGTTTTTAGCACTTGCTATCATTGGTGGATTTGTTTATTGGTTTGGTTGCTCTCGTCTTTCTTTCTTTTTTTTTAATTATTATTTTTTTATTTTTCATAATTTTTTAAATAACTTCATTTTATTTTATTGATTTTTTTTCCTTTTGTTCTTTTCTTTTCTCCCTTTTCTTCTGAGCTGTGTGGCTTACAGGGTCTTGGTGCTCTGGCCAGGTGTCAGGCCTGAGCCTATGAGGTGGAAGAGCTGAGTTCAGGACACTGGTCCACCAGAGACCACCCGGCCCCACATAATATCAAATGGCGAAAACTCTCCCAGAAATCTCCATCTCAATGCTAAGACCCAGCTCTACTCAATGATTGGCAAGCTCCAGTGCTGGACACCCCACGCCAAACAGCTAGCAAGACAGGAACACAACCCCACCCACTAGCAGACAGGGTGCCTAAAATCATAAGTTCACAGACACCCCAAAACACACCGTCAGACGTGATCCTGCCAACAAAAAGAAAAGATCAAGCCTCATCCACCAGAACACAGGCACTAGTCCCCTCCACCAGGAAGCCTACACAACCCACTGAACCAACCTTAGCCACTGGGGGCAGACACCAAAAACAACGGGAACTACGAACCTGCAGCCTGCGAAAAGGAGACCCCAAACACAGTAAATTAAGCAAAATGAGAAGACAGAAATATGCAGCAGATGAAGGAGCAAAGTAAAAACCCACCAGACCAAAAAAATGAAGAGGAAGTAGGCAATTTACCTGGAAAAGAATTCAGAGTAATGATAGTAAAGATGATCCAAAATCTTGGAAATAGAATGGAGAAAACATAAGAAACGTTTAACAAGGACCTAGAACAAGTAAAGAGCAAACAAACAATGATGAACAATACAATAAATGAAATTTAAAATTCTCTAAGTGGAATCAATAGCATAATAACTGAGGCAGAAGAACGGAGTGACCTGTAAGATAAAATAGTGGAAGTAACTACTGCAGAGCAGAATAAAGAAAAAAGAATGAAAAGAATTGAGGACAGTCTCAGAGACCTCTGGGACAACATTAAACACACGAACATTCGAATTATAGGGGTCCCAGAAGAAGAAGAGAAAAAGAAAGGGACTGAGAAAATATTTGAAGAGATTATAGTTGAAAACTTCCCTAATATGGGAAAGGAAATAGTTAATCAAGTCCAGGAAGCACAGAGAGTTCCATGGAAGATAAATCCAAGGAGAACACACCAAGATACATATTAATCAAACAATTAAAAATTAAATACAAAGAAAACATATTAAAAGCAGCAAGGGAAAAACAACAAATAACACACAAGGGAATCCCCATAAGGTTAACAGCTGATTTGTCACCAGAAACTCTGCAAGCCAGAAGGGTGTGGCAGGACATATTTAAAGTGATGAAAGGGAAAAACCTACAACCAAGATTATTCTCCACAGCAAGGATCTGTAGATCTACACAGCAGATTCAATGGAGAAATTACAACCTTTACAGACAAGCAAAAGCTAAGAGAATTCAGCACCACCTAACCAGCTTTACAACAAATGCTAAAGGAACTTCTCTATGCAGGAAATACAAGAGAAGGAAAAGACCTACAATAACAAACTGAAAACAATTTAGAAAATGGTAATAGGAACATACATATTGATAACTACCTTAAATGTAAATGGATTAAATGCTCTCACCAAAAGACATAGACTGGCTGAATGGATACAAAAACAAGACTCATATATATGCTGTCTACAAGAGACCCACTTCAGACCTAGGTACACATACAGACTGAAAGTGAGGGGATGGAAAAATATATTCCACACAAATGGAAATCAAAAGAAAGCTGGAGTAGCAATACTCATATCAGACACAATAGTCTTCAAAATAAAGACTATTAGAAGAGACAAGGAAGGACACTAAATAATGATCAAGGAATCCATCCAAGAAGAAGATATAACAATTGTAAATATTTATGCACCCAACATAGGAGCACCTCAATACCTAAGGCAAATGCTAACAGCCATAAAAGGGGAAATCAACAGTAACACAATAATAGTAGGGGACTTTAACACCCCACTTTCACCAATGGACAGATCATCCTAAAAAATAAATAAGGAAAGACAAACTTTAAATGATACATTAAACCAGATGGACTTAATTGATATTTATAGGACATTCCAACCAAAAACAACAGAATACAGTTTCTTCTCAAGTGTTCATGGAACATTCTCCAAGATAGATCATATCTTGGGTCACAAATCAAGCCTTGGTAAATTAAAGAAAATTGAAATCATATCAAGTATCTTTCTGACCACAGTGCTATGAGACTAGATATCAGTTGCAGGAAAAAAAGTCTGTAAAACATACAAACACATGGAGGCTTAAACAATACAGTACTAAATAACCAAGACATCACTGAAGAAATCAAAGAAGAAATCAAAAAATACCTAGAAACACCATGACCCAAAACCAATGGGATACAGCAAAAGCCATTTGAAGAAGGAAGTTTATAGCAATACAATGCTACCTTAAGAAATAAGAAAAATCTCAAACAAACAACCTAACCTTACACCTAAAACAATTAGAGAAGAAGAATTAAAAAAAACCCCAAAGTTAGCAGAAGGAAAGAAATCATAAAGATCAGAGCAGAAATAAATGAAAAAGAAATGGAGGAAACAATACCAACGATCAATAAAACTAAAAGCTGGTTATTTGAGAAGATAAACAAAATTGATAAACCATTAGCCAGATTCATCAAGAAAAAAAGGGAGAAGACTCGGATCAATAGAATTAGAAATGAAAGAGGAGAAGTAACAGCTGACATTGCAGAAATACAAAGGATCATGAGAGATTACTACAGGCAACTACATGCCAATAAAATGGACAAACTGGAAGAAATGGACAAATTCCTAGAAAAGCACAACCTTCCAAGACTGAACCAGGAAGAAATAGAAAATATAAACAGACCAATCACAAGCACCGAAACTGAAACTGTGATTAAAAATCCTTCAACAAACAAAAACCCAGGACCTGATGGCTTCACAGGCGAATTCTATCAAACATTTAGAGAAGAGCTAACACCTGTACTTCTCAAACTCTTCCAAAATATAGCAGAGGGAGGAACACACCCAAACTCATTCTACGAGACCACCATCACCCTGATACCAAAACCAGACAAAGATGTCACAAAGAAAGAAAACTACAGGCCAATATCACTGATGAACATAGATGCAAAAATCCTCAACAAAATACTATCAAACAGAATCCAACCACATGTTAAGAGGATCATACACCATGATCAAGTGGGGTTTACCCCAGGAATGCAAGGATCCTTCAGTATATGCAAATCAATCGATGTGATACACCATATTAACAAGTTTAAAGAGAAAAACCATATCATCATCTCAATAGATGCAGAAAAAGCTTTTGACAAAATTCAACACCCATTTATGATAAAAACTCTCCAGAAAGTGGGCATAGAGGGAACTTCCCTCAACATAATAAAGGCCATATATGACAAACCCACAGCCAACATCATTCTCAATGGTGAAGAAGTGAAACCATTTCCACTAAGATCAGGAACAAGACAAGGTTGCCCACTCTCACCACTAGTATCCAACATAGTTTTGGAAGTTTTAGCCACAGCAATCAGAGAAGAAAAAGAAATAAAAGGAATCCAAATCAGGAAAAAAGAAGTAAAACTGTCACTGTTTGCAGATGACATGACACTCTGCATAGAGAATCCTAAAGATGCTCCTAGAAAACTGCTAGAGCTAATCAATGGATTTGGTAAAGTAGCAGGATACAAAATTAATACACAGAAATCTCTTGCATTCCTATACACTAATGATGAAAAATCTGAAAGAGAAATTAAGGAAACACTCCCATTTACCATTGCAATAAAAAGAATAGGACTTCCCTGGTGGCGCAGTGGTTGACAGTCCGCCTGCCAATGCAGGGGACATGGGCTCGTGCACCGGTCCGGGAAGATCCCACAAGCCGCGGAGAGGCTGTGCCCATGAGCCATGGCTGCTGGGCCTGCATGTCCGGAGCCTGTGCTCCGCAACGGGAGAGGCCACAACAGTGAGGGGCCACGTACCACAAAAAAAAAAAAAAAAAAGAGAAAAATACCTAGGAAAGGAGACAAAAGACCTGTATGCAGAAAACTATAAGACACTGATGAAATGAATTAAAGATGATACCAACAGATGGAGAGATATACCATGTTCTTGGATTGGAAGAATCAACATTGTGGAAATGACTGTACTACCCAAAGCAATCTACAGATTCAATGCAATCCCTGTCAAACTACCAATGGCATTTTTCAGAGAACTAGAAAAAAAAATTTCACAATTTGTATGGAAACACCAAAGACCCCGAATAGCCAAAGCAATCCTGAGAAAAAATCGGAGCTGGAGGAATCAGGCTCCTGGACTTCAGACTATACTACAAAGCTACAGTAATCAAGACAGTATGGTAGTTGCACAGAAACAGAAATATTGATCAATGGAACAGGATGGAAAACCCAGAGAGAAGCCCACGCACCTATGGTCACCTTATCTTTGATAAAGTAGGCAAGAATATACAATGGAGAAGAGACAGCCTCTTCAATAAGTCATGCTGGGGAAACTGGACAGCTACATGTAAAAGAATGAAATTAGAACACTCCCTAACACCATACACAAAAGTAAACTCAAAATGGATTAAAGACCTAAATGTAAGGCCAGACACTCTCAAACTCTTAGAGGAGAACATAGGCAGAACACTCTATGACTTAAATCACAGCAAGATTCTTTTTGACCCACCTCCTAGAGTAATGGAAATAAAAATAAACAAATGAGACCTAATGAAACTTAAAAGCTTTTGCACAGCAAAGGAACACTCTTGTACTGTTGGTGAGAATGTAAATTACTATAGCCACTATGAAGAACAGTATGGAGGTTCCTTAAAAACTTAAAATAGAACTACCATACGACCCAGCAATCCCACTACTGGGCATATACCCCGAGAAACCATAATTCAAAAGGAGTCATTTACCACAATGTTCATTGCAGCACTATTTACAATAGCCAGGACACGGAACCAACCTAAGTGTCCATTGACAGATAATGGATAAAGAAGATGTGGCACATATATACAATGGGATATTACTCAGCCATGAAAAGAAACGAAATTGAGTTATTTATAGTGAGGTGGATGGACCTAGAGTCTGTCATACAGAGTAAAGTAAGTCAGAAAGAGAAAAACAAATACTGTATGCTAACATGTATATATGGAATCTAAAAAAAAGGAAAAGGTTCTGAAGAACCTAGGGGCAGGACAGGAATAAAGATGCAGACGTAGAAAATGAACTTGAGGACATGGTGGGGGGAAAGGTAAGCTGGGATGAAGTGAGAGAGTGGCATGGACATATATACACTACAAAATGTAAAATAGAAAGCTACTGGGAAGCAGCTGCATAGCACAGGGAGATCAGCTCGGTGCTTTGTGACCACCTAGAGGGGTGGGATAGGGAGGGTGGGAGGTAGACGCAAGAGCGAGGAGTTATGGGGATATATGTATATGTATAGCTGATTCACTTTGTTATAAAGCAGAAACTAGCACACCATTGTAAAGCAATTATACTCCAAGAAAGATGTTTTTAAAAAAAAGCTAATCCAATACATCTAAAAGAAAAAAGAAAGAAAACCAAGTTCCAAGTGCAACATGTCATACATTTTAGAGATCTGAATTATGAATAAGGTAAGGTTCCTTGTAGAATGTTCTAACATGGCATAAATAAAGTCTGTTCAAACTGTTCAGAGTTGTATAGCTGGTAAAGATATCTTTATCGACACCTTAAAGTCTAACATTTAGTAAGAATTTACTATGTATCGCACACTATGATTTACACCCGATTGTTTCATTTAATCTTCCAAAATACTCGTGACATTGGTGATAACACTGTTCCATTTTTATCCATGAGGAAACTGAAGCTTAATAAAATTAGGTTGCCCCCAATTCCCATAAGTATCTGTCTCTTTAAGCTCTTTGCCTTCTTAGAGACATACTACCCTGGTCCATGTTCTTTAAACATTTGTTTTCTCTGCCTGATTGAAAAGTCTGGGAAGGAAAGAACCCCATCCTTTTTATTCACTACTGAGTCCCCACTTCCAATCACAGTACCCATAGCAAAATAAATATTGTTGAGTGAACTAATAAATGAGTAAATGAATAGAGTATATACCATTTTATCATTACTTCTGTGGACTGGGAACTACCTCATTATGACTCTAGGAAATTGCAGGCTCTGTGTTTGTTCCCCTTGCATTAGGCACAGACATCTATTTCTTGGCAGTAATAGTCATATTCTGTTTTGCCATCAAGCCCATGTTCTCAAAGTCCCTCTGAAAATCAAAATAAGAAAAGTTATTTTTCAATAGCCAAGACATGGAAACAACTTAAATGTCCATTGACAGATGAATGGATAAAGAAGATGTGGTATTGATACATATATACAATGGAATACTACTCAGCCATAAAAAAGAATGAAATAATGCCATTTACAGCAACATAGATGGACTTAGAGATTATCATACTAAGTGAAGTAAGTCAGAAAGAGAATGACAAATACCATGTATTACTTATATGTGAAATCTAAAATATGACACATGAATTTATCTACCAAACAGACTCACAGACATAGAGAACAGACTTGTGGTTGCCAAGGCAGATAGGGAGTAGGGGAGGGATGGATTCCGAGTTTGGGATTAGCAGATGCAAAGTATTATATATAGAATAGGTAAACAACTAGGTCCTACTGTATAACACGGCGACTATATTCAATATCCTGTGATAAAACATAATGGAAAAGAATATGAAAAAGAATATATATATATGTATAATTGAATCACTGCTGCACAGCAGAAATTAACACAACATTGTAAATTAACTATACTTCAATAAAAAAGTAAGTTGCAGAAGAAAAAAAAGTTATTTTAAAGGTAGATCCATTTATGTCTCTACTGTCACAGAATGTTGTCATTTAACATGTTATCTTTTCGACATTAGTGAATAATTTTCAGAAAGATTGAAGAGCCTAATTGAGACTTTTTAAGAAATAGTATAAAGATTTCTATTCCTCTCTGTTCAAATACATTAATTTTTTACCTAGTCGTTTACTACTTGGAATGTGTCCCTGTAACTGATTCAGAAACCTGTATCAAGATATAAAATAATAACATTACCTTACATTTGCATAATGTAATTAAGTTTTCAGAGCTGCTTCCTGTCACATCTATCATTTTAGTTTTTTTATGTTTCTTTTTAGCAGAGCCTTGGTGCATTTTGAATTCATTGTGCCATAATAATATATAGCTGAATACCAGTAAAACATTGGTACTGAGGTATAAAATTACAGCCTTCATTCGTACAGCACTATATAAACTGCTTTCACATATATTATCTTAACGGACCTCACAACAACCCTAAGAATGAGATAAAGCCAGTATCATAATCTTTATTTTACAGACCAGGAAATGGAGCCTTAGAATTCAATTGACTTGTTTCTGAAGGTCACCCAGCTAGTAAATGGCAAAACTCAGGCTGGATTCTAGGATTTCTGATGTTTAAGTGAAATAAGCTACTCACAAAAGAAAACAAATTGTATTTTTTACTTTTCCTTGACACTTCACTGTATATATAGTGCATACCTGTTGGTTTTAGATATTTTATTTGAATTTTCTTTTGTTGATAGCTAATATATTTAACGGAAGAAATGATAAAGTTGTGTGTCACAGCAGAATCTATATAATCTCCATAGTGTTATGGAGCACTTATAATATTTTTTGAAATTTTTAAAATATGTGAAACAAAAAAAATCTCCAAGATCCCTTGGAGGCTAACTAAACCAGTTCTGTAATTGTAAGGGTGAGTAAATTGGATTCCAAGGAAATTAAATGACTTGCTTAAGTTTAAGAAGGTAATTAATAAAAGAGCTCAGAATGGAGCTTGTGTTTCCTGACTCATCTATCCATTTAGTACTCCTTCAGATTTTATTAAGCCTCTGTTATATGCAGATCACTGTGTTAGGCACTGAAGGATTCGAAGACTAGTAGAGTATCATTGCTTTTAGATAATTTGTAGTCCAACGGAGAGCTGAGGCAGGCACAGTGATAAATGAAGTACAAAGCAGAGTATGATGTGACCTTAAGAAAAAAGTACAAGCAGGAGAACAAGAAAAGAAAGACTAGAGTAATATTTTCACCTCCCATTTTTTAAAAAAAAAATATTTATTTATTATTTATTTTGGCTGTACTGTGTCTTAGTTGCAGCACGCGGGATCTTCCTTGTGGCATGCGGACTTCTTAGTTGTGGCATGCAGACTCTTAGTTGCAGCATCCATGCGGGATTTAGTTCCCCAGCCAGGGGTCAAACCTGGGCCCCCTGCACTGGGAGTGCGGAGTCTAACCCACTGGACCACCAGGGAAGTCCCCAATTTACTTTATATTGACTTTGGAGTAAGTCATTAATACGTGACTTGCTCAGTTACAATAGACCACAGAAAATATTTAATTGCATTTTTAAAATATCTTGTAATGCATACTATATACATCAGTATATATGTACATATCTATATAGAGATACATATATAGATCCATGTGCGTATGTATAGAAATATTTATATATGTGTAATTGTAGGCATATATATATATATATATATATATGCCTATGTGTATTTATATAAATAATTATAGATGTGTACCTAAACATTTGGGGGGTTGTTTGTATGTATATTTTCTTTTTTTCTTCTGTGTACAATTTAAATTTTTTTCCCAGTTTTACTGAGATGTAATTGACATGTAACATTGTATAAGTTTAAGGTGAACAATGTGATTTGATAGGTGCATATATTGCAAAATGATTGTCACAGTTAAGTTTAGTCAAATTCCATCACCTCACATAGCTACAATTTTTTCCCCTTGTGATAAGAACTTTTAAGATCTATTCTCTTGGAAGCTTCCAAATATACAATACAGTCTTGTCAACCATAGTCACCATGCTGTATATCTTATACCTGGAAGTTTGTACCTTTTGACCAACTTCACCCATTTTGCCCACCCTCCATCCTCCACCCCCATCTCTGGCAACCACCATTCTGATCTCTGTTTCTGTCAGTTTGGATTTTATAGATTCCACAAATAAGTAAGATCATACAGTATTTACCTTTCTCTGTCTCTTGTGTGTGTATTTTTATACACAAATACATACATGCAAGTATATATTACAGTTTCGTAATGTAGATCCTTAACATTCTCAGAAAAAAAGTGAGATTGTCTCAACTCTCCTAATGTAATTAAGTTTTCATTACACAGTCTTAAAATATCATTTAAACATTGGACAACTCCATGGATCTAAACTATTTATATCGTTCATTTGATAGGTCTTATTTGCCACCACAGCTCAGCTCCTCAAGTTTTTCAAAATACCTCTTTTTAGATTAAAAGATCATTCTTAGGCCTTTCTACACCCATCACCCATACCAACCATTGGCAGTATTTGAGGGCTGATTCTCACAAGGAAACAAAATGTGCTGTTGTTGAGGTGTTGATGGGCTTCACTGCTTCAGGAGAGTCACTGCATTGCTAAGGAGCAGGGCTGCCTGGGACCTTGGGCAATCACCCGGGTTCCCTCACCAATCACCTCAGCTTCACACTGCTTTCAGGGTACTCATGATTCAAACCCAGGAATCCACAACATTACACATGGCCTCCTGGCATGGACCTTTGAGGTCACTGCAAATGTTGTATTTCTTTGATTAAGACACAGTTCACTGTATTATGTAACACTGATTTGCGAACATCTTTTCATGAAAAAAAAATGTCGATTGTAAGAAGCATCTCAGTTTCAGGAACATTGTATTGTGAGGGAAGGGGGAGTTCATATTAGAATGGAAGGAACAGGAGTTAAAACTATGCATGAAAAATAATAAGTTTTAAGAGCTATTTATTTTGCAGATTGATTACTAAGCTAATCATAATTAAACTAAGTGTTGGCAATCATAATTCCAGCTTGTTCCACCTCCCCTATGACTAGCTGTCAATTAAGTCAGAGTTTTGAAATGTGGGTGCATCAGAATCACCTGGGAGCTTGCTGAAGATGAGATTCCCCATTCTCACCCAAGAGCTCTGGATTCAGAATTTGTAGGGGGTGGAGCCTAACTGGGTATATTTAACAACTGCCTCCCAACCCCCCACCCCAGGTGATACTAATTCTCTTCAAGGTTTGAGAATCAATGTCTGAAACCCAGTGTTGAGGAAAATGTGAATCTTTCTTTGGTCCACATTCCTTTTCTTATTTATTTTATTTTTAGTTTTATTCTTTTCAAGCTGACAGTCTTCTTCCTTTGTCACTTGAATCCTCGTTTGTGGCTAGGGTCCACATGCTAGATACACGTTTCACCACGTGTATATAAATGTGAAAAATATTTTCATACTTTTTGACTCAATAATCACACACTTCCAAGAATGTCTCCTAAGGAAATCTTTGTTGATATGTATATAATATCTATTTAAAACTCCCTTCTCTCTGACTTACAGTCTTAGGAAACCTTGCTCAGAAATCATCCTCAGCTTAAGCTTTTTTCTGACTTTCCTCAGACTAGTCAATGTAGCCTACATCAGAACAGCCCAAGTTCTGTTCTGTGGAAGCATTTGGTTCAGATTATGGCTCCTTGCCAACACCATCTTGTTACGATTCCATTTTTCTAAAGAAGACTCTTTACTTACTATTTGTGACCTGATTTACATATCAAACATTGACTCATCACAAATTCAGTATCACAAACCCACTGTTACATACCACATCAGTAGTCTGAGTCAAACATTTAAGGGAGAATGCATGATGAAACATGTATATATCTGTCCATTTTGGAGTGGGATATGTCACCAGGGAGGATGCACCAATGCTAACTTAACTGTGGTAGCAACAGCATCATAAAACTGAGTGAGAGAATCTCACGGGGCATAGGGGGGCATTGTTGCTCTGCCTCAATCTACATTAATCCAGGATTTCCCAAAGTGTATCATTAGATGGGACACTGACTGTTTTCTTTTTCCCCGTAGCAATGTATTTATTGTAGCGTGTACTAGAAAATGTTACTAGCATACCACAACTTTGGTTTTACTTGGATGGAGGCTAAAGTCGATAGACTTTAAGGGAAAATAATGAATTGATTTAAAGAAAAAATAAAGAAATAATATTATAGTTGGTGTGTAGATATAGTGAAAATCGTGAGGGAAGAAGGAAAATGCCTGATGTTTGGGAGGCACTGCATTTAACAATACTGATTATACATGGAACATGGGCAGCCAGTATCACTGAGAGCACATGTCCATTTCTGGCCTTTCTGGCCTTTCTAATGCTGGACTGTACTTGCCAGGGACTTAGTATTGTGCATGGGACATAGGATTAATACGAATTAAATCACAATGCCTTGTATAAACTGTTTAACTTCCTGTATGAAAAATATACAGTTGCCCTCAAAGAAGGCCTAGGAGTACAATGCACAGGTAAACACTCTTAAGCTTTCATAGCAGAAAGAATGAAGCACTAACTTCAACCCCTCACTAGCTGTCATTCTCTGAGTAAATTATTAAACCACTTGGAGGCTAAGTTTTCTCATCTGACAAATGGAGATAATATTTAGGTAGATCATAGTTTTTTTGATAAATGGCAAGATCTATATAAATTTCTAGACATACTGTGTGGCACATTGTAGGTACTCAATATTGTAATTGTTATGTTTTTTTAAGAGGTGTTCATTTTATCAGGTGACTATAATGTGTTAAGAAAAAGTTTGTATTTCTTTTTTTATTTTTCAATTTTTTTTTAAATTAATATATTTTTGGCTGCTTTGGGTCTTCGTTGCTGCATGCGGGCTTTCTCTAGTTGAGGAGAGTGGGGGGCTACTCTTCATTGACGTGCATGGGCTTCTCATTGAGGTGGCTTCTCTTGTTGCAGAGCACGAGCTCTAGGCGCACAGGTTTCAGTAGTTGTGGCACATGGGCTCAGTAGTTGTGGCATGCGGGCTCAATAGTTGTGGCTTACAGGCTCTAGAGCACTGGCTCAGTAGTTGTGGTGCATGGGCTTAGATGCTCCGGGGCATGTGGGATCTTCCTGGACCAGGGCTTGAACCTGTGTCCCCTGCATTGGCGGGCGGATTCTCAACTACCACACCACCAGGGAAGTCCCGAGTTTGTGAGTATTTCTGATAGAAAATAGTAACACACAAGCATCATTGGTAAGAGACCAACTGTAAGAAGAGGAATAAGGCAAGGGAAGATACCATGAATGGATACCTCAGCCAAAGTTCCAAGATCCCATCCTTGCCAGTGCTGACTGAAAAGAGTTGCTGGTCAGTTCTTTATTGGAATGTATTTGCTGGCCTTAGACCCATTCTGGATACTGAAGTCTTAAGGAAGATAAAAAAGAGCTAGCATCACTTTTGAGCTTTTCTTTAAATCAGTTAGCTAAGGTAATTCACTTTTGCAAGTCTTTCCTTATTAACGTATTTTAAGATTTTTCGGCCAGGGCTACCTTTTATTTGTAAAAACTGCATGATATTTCACGGCAGAATTTTTCTCATTGATATTTAGGTTGTTGCTACTGTTTTGCTTCTATTACAAACAATGCTATAATGACTATCCTTATACAAAGGTAATTTCACACGTGTAAGTATATGTATAGCATAAATTCCTAGAAATAGAATGTCTAAATCAAGTGGTGTATATGCACTTTCAGTTATTAAATATGTTGTCATGTTGCTCTGCAGAAAGGTGCTGGTTTACACCCCCACTGCAATATAAAAGTGTTTCCCCGCATTCATGCCCAAACAGTGCATTTAAAAAAATGTTTTCTTCTGATAGGTAAAAAGTGGAATTTTAAATTGCAAGTCCTTCATCACACATAAGGTTGAACTTTTGCTCTCTTTCGATGTTTTGTGTCAAACTGAATGACCAACCTCCCAACCACACACTTTATCCTGAGGTTAGAGTCGGAGCATTTCTGCCCTGGAATTGACTGTAGGTTTCCCTTAGTCCAACACCCTCACTTTGCAGATCTGAGAGCTGAGGCCCAAAGTGAAGAGGGTTTTGCCAATGTCACGCAGTTCCTCAAACATATTCTTTACTTGCCAGGTGACCATTTACTGTCTCTGAGTTAAGTAGTCTTTGAATTCCCTTCTATCTCCAGTAATCCACTGCTTAAGGTGCAGAAAAGACGTCACATAAAGTGACATCTTTTAGTGAACTCACATAAAGAACTCTGAGGTTCAAACACAGCTTGAGCAAGACACGTTTTTCTGTACATTCACAATGGGCTTAACTGATGCAAAAGAAATTCCAAATAATCAAGAAATCAGAGGACAATTATCCTTTAGGGCAAAGCATATTCTCTCTTACAGCACCAATGAGCAGATTTCAAAGAGATTTCCATTCACGCATCTTGGGTGTAGCAGATGATGAGATAAAATTATCCCAGCTGATTTGCGTGTGTTGGGTTGTTGACCTGTACCTTGCTATTCGCACTCTGCTGTGTTGTTAGTGCTGTTTTCTCTCTCTGGTTCTATCCAATAAATGCTGCATTTTTCGGAGAAGTGAACAAACACAGCTCCAGCAGGCCTCTGACTGCCTGCACACACTGTCACACTGCAGGGCTGTTTCTTCAGAGGAGCTTCTTAACTCCACCCCAGAGCCTTTCTTCAAAGTCAGGATTGTCAGCAGTATCAAGTATTAATACAAATGATCACTGACAGCCAAAGATGTTTAGAAGTTAAGGAAGGAAAATCTCAGCCAGGCTTCTCTATTGAGAAATGACCATGTTAGTTATCACAGAGAATCCAGTTGATTTTCCATGGAGAAGCTGATTGATTATTAATGGATAATTTAGTCCCCAGAAAGAGTAAATCCCTCCTCCCTGCTTGCCTTTCCTCTTACTTTGTTCCACCTCTAATGTTGTAGACTCTTCCTCTTGTCCTCTCTAGCACCAAAAGCCCAAGTAGGGGGAGGCAAGGAGAGAAAGGGTAAGTACAACTCCATCTCTTTTTAAGAGAAGAAAATATGGGAGACCTGGATTTTAGTAGTAGATCTATCATGAACTGACTACAGAACTTAGAGCAAGTCAAAACATTTCCCTGGGTATCATCTTTATCTCTGGGGTTTTATACTACTTTGAAATTCTAGGATTGGCTTTTTTATGCCTCATGAAGCTTCTATTTTACTGCAAGTAAATTCCATCCATTTCAAATTTTGCCAAATGCATTTGTCAGAAGTTATTCTTTTGCAAGCAACAGAAACACAACTCAAAGTGATGTAAGCAGTAAAGATAATTTATTATGTCATGTAAATGGAGAGTCTGGAGAGAGAGATATACTCAGACATGTTAGTGCTATTTTCTCTCTCAGTGTTCTGTCTTGCTGACTCTCAGTCTTCCTCCCTCTTGAGTTCTACTGCACTCTCTGTGTTAACTCTTGTGTTGGCAAGGTAGCCACTACCTGATCCAGACAAACATTCCATCAATTCAAGCAAAATAATTCCATCGAAAGTCCTGGAATTGAGCTTTGCTACACAAAATTGTGTTCATCCTAGAATCACAAAATTGTGTTCATCCTAGAATCAGTTGCTGTGGTCAGTTCTGGATCATGTACCAACCTTTTGGCAGGCAAGTAGGAGAGAGGTAGAGGGGGAAAGCAGTTGACTCTACTGAAATCATATGAACTGGGAATGGAAGAGGGATGTTTCCCTGAAGGAGTTTCCCTGAAGGAATTACCAGAAGAATGCAGAGATGATGAGCAAGCAAAATGAGTGAGCAGTAGGTTTTAGAATCATTGAAGCCTAACTTTTGCTAACAAGAAGATTCTCTCCTTACTTTTCCAGTAGACTGCTTATAATCTTTCTTGCACTAATTATGAGGATGAGGATAAAGAATTAGCATTCTCTTTATCTTTAAAATACTCTGCCTTTACCACTCAACCACAAACCAGTGTCTGATGGCAAAATGAATTAACTTATTCCTCTGTCTTTGGATCCAAGCTTTCTTCTTCAATCTAATCCCAGGATACCCTCTCCCTCGACCCAGAATCATATTCCTTCTTTATATCTTGTCCCTATCCTTAGAGATTTTTTCATTCATTACATTGGTCCTTACCACATTTTGTTCCTTCCATATTTTGTTCTTGTAAAACTGAATCCTTACTATAGCCTACAAGGCTTTACATATTCTCACTCCCAGCTATCAACTTTTTCCTCTATCACTTTAGCCACAATGGGCCCTTCATAAATGCTCTAACCAGTTGAATATGCTTAAATATCAAAGAAGCCTCCCTAAATTTTCCTTCCTGCTAGAATGAAGTAATTCATGACAGGTTCATACTCCCACTGAAAATAACAAGAAAAGCCAAACATGTTACACAAGTAACACTTTAAAGGCATTAGAGAGCTGCAGAAGCAAGGAAGACTAGAGGGACTAAAATTCCACAGAGGTGAGAAACTTTCGGAGGTGATCTGAAGATCTGCAGTTGCTATCTTCCCTTGGAGAGTTGCTAATTCTTGGTTTTGGCTACAGGCTAAGACCCTGGGCTTGGTCCTGATCAGAGCTTTTAGCAGTGACACAGTGAGGAAACACAAACACATAGCTGAATTTCCCTCACAAGACACTGGCTAAATTCTAAAGCTGCCATTACCTCATCAAATGTTACTTCTCCCCAGGTTTGCCTACTTTCTCCTCCTGGAGATATCATGAGATACATATTAGACTTTCTTATTCTGGTTTCCATTTGTCTTAACCTCTTGTATATGTTTTTTGTTAATCTCTGTCTTTTTGTTCATGCTATTGAAAACTTTCTTCAGCTCTGTCTTCCAATTCACTCAATATTTCTTCATCTGTATTTAACCTGATGTTCACCACCAATTTAATTTTTAACTATATTGTTTTCTACCTAAAGGTTTGAGTTATTTTTATTTATAAAAATTCAATTTTGGTTATTTTATAAATCATATTTATATGGTTATTTTCATTCTTTTATAAAAATTTTTCTATTTTTATAACTAGCACTTATATTTTTAATCCCTTATTTTATTTTAAAGTATTTTTAACATACATAATTTATGTAGTATGCCTGATAATTTCAGTATTTGAATCTTTGTTAGTCTGATTTTGTTGTCTGCTCCTCCTCAGTAAACTTTCTACCTTGGAACATTATTTGGGGTAATTCTTTGAGGTCTGTGTTAAAGGTATGTTTCACAAAGTGGTTTCGAGTTTGCTTCTCTCTGCTCACTTAGAGCACTGGTTTTTCAACCAATGTGTTTTTACCTAACACAAGTAGTTAAAAACAGGTAGTATACGTTCAGGCCACACATCCCCATGATGGACTTGTGGTTCCATCTCATGAAATTGTTTTCTCCCTTCTTCACACATCAGCAAGTTTGAAATAGGCATTTTGTCTTAGTGTTCTTCTGGTAGAGCAGGTTGATTTTTAGTTCTCTTCGGAAGTCTTACACAGGCTCCTTCATAAAAAGTAAGGCCTTACTCGTGGCAAACACTAGGGTTTATTTCCTGTCCCCAGTGCTCAAGAGTCATCACATTTTGGCAGATGTTCCTAGGATAAAGCCATCTGTGGTATTTGTTTACATTTCTGGCATCCTATTTTTATTATGTTACTGGATGCTGCTATTGTTGTTAATCTATAAATTTTAGTTAATTTTTAAGTGGGTAAAATGTTCAAGAAAACTAGTTCACTGTATGCATGGAAATGAAATTCTCCTTAATTCCTCTTTATTACCCAAGCCCCTCAGCCCTATTCCCACCTCACTTGTCTTTCTACCCACTCTCTTTAGTCATGGTTTTATTCTTAAAAGACTCCTTCTCTAATTGTTTTTTTACCACTGTAGACAACTTCCCAGAATGTGTCTGTCAATTATCTTTTCTTACCCTGGAAATGTCACTACATCTATCCTTATCCATATCCAATGTGGCTAGATCCTGATTCTGTCTTGTTTAACAATTGCAATACTTTTCTTACCAAATCCATTTGTCTTACTGATATACAACTCTGCTCCTATCATGCACCTATTCAAACCATTAGCAAACCCTGTGACCTACTAAATAAGGCCTTTAACTGGCCTAAATTACCTTTCCAGCTCTATTTTCTTTCAGTTTCCTTCACCAAGAGCACAAACTTGGTGTGCCTTAGTGTTTTTCATACCCTATGTAATACTTGGGTGTGTATATACTCTCTGCTCTATTAGATGGGAGTCACAGCATGAGCAAAAGCAGGAGGGGTAGAAGAGTATAGGTTAATTACAGCAAAAGGTGGGTAGCGCATAGATCCTTTACAGCCAAATCTTAGATTACACAGATTGTGATAAATGAAGTTTGGGCCAGATAGCAAAGAGCTTTTAATGCTGAAATGTCATTATTCTGGGGACCACAGTGCACCAGTGAAAGACCATATTATATATATTTTTATATCACTACTTTGCACAGCACTAGGGAGCATACACGAGTGACATGCCCTGAAGCTGTGTAACGTGTCAGTCTCAATAACCCTCATTTCATATAGAAAAAAGTCTTAAGCATGGCTGGCATTCATTATCTGCTTACTAAATTTTGTCCATCCTCCATAGGGATTTGTCTTAACATCCTTTTTGTAATTACCTAACCTTTGTTGGGACAAGAAAAGTTAAGACAGGTAGCAGTCTGTATATTGGGAAGATCTCCATAGAATCTTGTTTTGTTTTTGTCTCTCCTTTAAAATGGAAGCAAATTAGCATAACATTATATTCAGATTTTAGATACTGGATCCATTGTGGCTTTAAAATATATAATATAATAGAACTATGTATTATTCTGCATAACTTTTTCAGAAAAAATGTTTTGATTTTATATAATTTATGTCTAAGTCAAGTAAGTCCTCAATTCCTATAAATCAGTATGCATTAAATGAGTATAAATGAAGAAAAAGTCCCTGAACTTTCTCTCTCTCTCACTCTCTCTCTCCCCTTCCCCTTCCACTCCCCCTGCCCCCACAAAGATATACCCTCCACTTCTGTAACGTAGGAGAAGAAAGAAACAAGCCTTGCTTTGCAGGTCAGAAGCTAGGGAGACGCATACATGTCTGGGCACAGGCTAGGGCTGCTGCAGTTGGAAAGTGCTGTTTCCATTAGATAATGCTATAGGAAGGAATCCAGTGCATCTAGCTCTCTCTAAAGAAATACGGGAACCTGTGTAGCCAAACTGCAGACTAAGAGAAGCCATCATAAATTTCACCTGCCTCAAATCTAAGGAAAAAAAGCCTGCATCCTTGAGAGTCTTCTACCCTGTGGAGTGTTATCGAATGGGGGTCCCACTGCTCGCCACTTACAAAATCAAATACATACTTATAAATGTCGGTAGAAAGGAAACTTTCATCGGAATGCCGGTAGTCTGGGGAGATGGTGGAATCAGTGTCCCCCAAAAACCCCCTCTGAAGATTCTGCTCAGCCATGAAACTTTTAAAAGGAAACAGGGAAGTAATCTCAGTTAATCACTGAGATAGGGGGTCAGAGTTGTTGCCATCCCCCGCTGAGTGCAGGCTTGTGTGCAGGCTTGTCCTCTCCTCATGATCTTCCTGTAGATGTTATCTTGCTCACACAGTTTGTTCAGGAGATTACTGAAGGGGAAGCTAAGGAAGAGATCTGGTCATCTGTTAATTACTTATTCTTCATTTCTAGTTCTTCAATCTATGGAAAGAACCGACAAGTTAGGCAATGTATTGTGTGATTAAAAGATTTGAAAGATGGGCTTGAGCCAGAGATGAGTAGAGTACCGGGGTGCCTGGTTAAAAGTTACAATATAGCTTTGCTAAAGTGACAGGGAAAGAGGCTTCCTGCTGAAGGCGGTTTCCTGCAAAGAGCTGCTTACAAATCCCCACTTGTCAGAACATCATTCCATTTCTATGGGATTATGGCCAAACATCTGTCTTCTGTAACTTCTTCATGCTGACATAGGGTGCCATATTCTCAGAGTGGAAGATGTTGACGTGGGTCTGTCACATCTCTTTGCTGACAATTTTAATTGCCCACTTACATATACGGGTAGAGCCAGCTACAATTATTTTGATGCCCACAAAGATATAGACTATTGTGAACAATAATGTTAATCCCATTCTCTTGAGGCCAGTTCTTGGTATAGTGCTAGCCATAGATTCAGTACTGCTCTGAAGATGAAGCAGCTTATGTCATAGCTATAGTCTGGTCATCATGCAGTTAGCTTTTGCCTCTGGTGGCAGTTACAGTATCTGTAAAACAACTCAGGAGTGTGCAGCAGACACTGAGTCTGTGACTCGATTGTCCTAATCATTAACTGCTCTGTTTCGTACTTGGAGGGGGCCCTGCAGGGTTCTGCTCATTTCCACGGGTGTGGAAGGAAACCTGGCAGTTGGTGCCAGTTCGCTTTTCTCTTTTATCCTCTCAACCAATATAGAGGCTTTTCTTTGTTTAAGCTGGTGTTAAAGAGCCATTAATTTAACTGGATTGGTAGCTATCAATAAACTGCCAAATTTAGTACAAAAATTACTCCATAAGAGTCCTGAGTGCTGATGTGGAAAAAAGGGAACCCTCCTACGCTGTTGGTGGGAATGTAAATTGGTGCAGCCACTATGGAGAACAGTATGGAGGTTCCTTAAAAAACTAAAAATAGAGTTACCCTATGATCCTGCAATCCCACTCCTGGGAATATACCCAGGCAAAACTATAATTTGAAAAGATACATGCACCCTAATGTTCATAGCAGCATTATTTACAATAGTCAAGATATGGAAATAAACTAAGTGTCCATCAACAGATGAATGGATAAAAAAGATGTGATATATATATATACACACACACACACACACACACACACACATATATGTATATATATAAATACACAATGGAATACTACACAGCTGTAAAGAAGAGTGAAACAATGCCATTTGCAGCAACGTGGATGGACCTAGAGATTATCATACTAAGTGAAGTAAGCCAGAGAAAGATAACTATCATACGATATCACTTATATGTGGAATCTAAAAAATAATAGAAATGAATTTATTTACAAAATAGAAACAGAGTTACAGATAAAGAGAAAAACTAGTTGTTACTAACAGAGAGAGGCAGGGGGGAGGGGCAAAATAGGGGTAGGGGTTTACGAGGTATAAACTACTATGTATAACATGAATAATATATTGTATATTAGCCATTATTTTATAATAACTTTAAATGAAGTATAATCTGTAAAAATATTGAATCACTGTGTTGTACACCTGAAACTAATATAATTTTGTAAATCAACTATACTTTAATTAAAAAAAGCTCTGGGTGTTAATATTTATGTCTTCAGTTTGGTATGATTCTAATTTGATCATGAATACTCATCCTCAGTCTAAATTTGAGAAAGGCGAGAAAATCCTTCTGGTCCTGTATCTAGGAATGGTCATACAGTAAAACAAATTGGCTTACTTGCATGTACTTCTATTTTATTCTATGCCTTCAAGTTACTCGGCCTCCATTGTAGAACCTTAAACAAACACAACATCTGTCACAATTTGATAAGCTCTGAGCCACATATATATGCATTACTTTTGTCAAAAGGCCAAGAGGACATAAAACTTAACTTCTATTCCTGTCAAAACAGTTTAGTTCTCTATGTTTTATTTTCTTTCATTTTGTTTCCATCTTTACTGTATTTTTTTCAAAGTTGAACTCTGACTCTCAACAACAAAGAAGAATGAATCTGACCAATACTAAGAGATAAGAAAACTTTGAGAAAGATGCAGTCTCAAAGGAAGATGTAACATGAAGGCACATCCAGGGAGTCAGGAGAGGCCAAATTACACACCAGACTGCAAAAGCTGCAGATGGAAATCACCAGCCGCAAAGAGCGGGTGGGAGAGAATGAAAAACAGTGGCTTTGACAAGCATAGCCTATCCATTTTCCAGACAATGATAGGATCTGTCGGAATCTTGTTGGGGTGGCTCATTTTCCTGCATGGCCTCTCCATCTCTCAGGAAGTTCTGGCGTGGGGTAATGACTACTTGTGATGTAGACAGCCCGCTGAGGAGTCCTGTTTCTATTTTAGCTGCCCATAATCGAAATGTGATCCCAAAATTAGCCACGAAGGCAAGACAGGAAACACCCTAAAAGATAACAAGCTGCTGGCATCCCTCTCAAATGAACTTTATCTTCTCTAGCCAAAATAGACCACTAAAGGAGTTGTTTTTTTTTTTTTTTTTTTTTTTTTT